>NC_084555.2:51505000-51645000 GCF_033978685.3 Nerophis lumbriciformis | reverse complement strand
AGGTTTATTAATTATTCAAGTGGTTTGTTTATTTATTTCTGTATAAAGATGTAATTTCTTTATTTTCACATAAACAAAATATTAGCCAAAAATGTAATAAAAAAAAAAAAGTATTTATATAATAATGCAATATATATTTATGTAATAATTAATAACAATAATAATATTTATCATTTATTTATAATAATAATAATATAATTTATTTGTAAAAAGCACTTTACATTGAGTAAACAACCTCAAAGTGCTACAGTGTATTAAAAAAAAAATAAAAAAATAAGAAGATAATAAAAAATAAAAAAAAATAAAAACTAGAACTAGTATGCATATATCTAAAACAAGGCTTTTTTTTTTTTAAAAAGAAGGGTTTTTAAGCCTTTTTTCTGTTTTTGTTGTAAATTATGTTTTTCGTTGCCACTATTTTTGTTGTTGTTGTTGCAAATATGTGTTTAGTTTACAATGTTTTTTGAGGTGCAAATAATTATTTGACTATTTTTGTTTGCAATTGGTTTGTTTGCAGATTTGGGTTACCCGTAAAAATATGTTTTGGTTCCAAATTAAAATAAATAAATAAATAAATAAAACGTTTCGGTTACAAATATTTCAGCAGTCACGTGACAGATTAAGAGATTTAGGCCCAGGGTTTAGGTTTAGGTTAAGTTGTGACCAAAAATAATTTGCCACTAAAACCTTCTTCTGGGTTTGAAAGTATGTAAATATATTTATTTTCAATGCCATTTTTTTTGGTTTGGAAATATTTAATTGTAATTTTTTTAATTGTGTGTTTTTTTTTTTAGCGACTGAGTTGCCAGTATTTTTGTATTGTATAATTGTTTAAGTATATATATATATATATATATATATATATATATATATATATTTTACAATCAAAACAATTGGTTTGAGATAAAAAACAATATTTGCAAAAACTAAATTACAAAAAAGAAAACTTATTTTTTAACAAATCAATTTTTAGCTACCTTTTTTATTCTGCAGATAAGTTTTATGGTTACAAATGTTTTTGGAGTAACAAATAATTGTTTTAGTTGCGTGTATATTATTGTTTTGGGGGGCAAATACAATTTTTTTGTGGTTACAAATCTAAAAAAAAATTTAAAAAACGTTTTTGGTTACAATTTGTTTAGCAGTCACACCCATATATGGTCACGGTCTTTTAACGTTCTGTACAGCGATGGCCCCGCCCACACGATTTAGAGTAAATGGTAAAAAAATTATCTGCAACGAAAAACCTTCAGGTTTTGAAAATATATATCTTTACTTTATTTATTTTTTGGTTTCAAATCTTTTTTTTTTTTTTTCGTTATTTTTTTTGTTTATTAATTAGTTTGAAATAAAGAAAATAATTGCAACAAAAATGTAATGGATACGAAAAAAACATTATTTTTTTTTCAAAATTCCGTTTTCCAAATTATTTTTTTAGTTGCCACTGTTGTTTTTGCAAATATATTTTTAGGTTACAAATGTAATTTTTTTTGTTCTAAATAACTGTTTTAGTTGCAATTATTTTTCGTTTGCAAAAAACCTATACCTTTCGTGGGGGTTTGAAAATAAATAAATATTTTTAAATCCATTTTGTTGGTTGCAAATCAGTTTTTTTGGTTTTGTTTGTATTTTGTATATTTATTTATTTTTAAATTCTGGAGACTGGCATTTTACCGTGACATCTGACTTTTTAATGAGGTGTAATCTATATCATGTAGCAAATATTTCTAATTTAGACAGAAAATTAAAAAAGAATCCATAAAACACAAAATACATATTTCTTAATACGTGCCCATAAATATAGGCCTAAAAAACAACAACAGAAAGTGCAATAAGAGAAAAAATATCCTATAAAAAAGAAAGATGACATGCTGAAATATATTTGACATGGCTTACCTTGGCATGCATGAGTGCACCTGCATGAGTGCTGAGCAGATCACTGAGCTTCGTAACATAAATTAAAAAAAATAAAATATATATATATATATATTATTTGTCATTATGTGACAAAAAACATCTTTCATCAATGAGATGATTTATGTTTGATTTCCTGAAATGTTTAACCAGTCCCTGCATTTCAACATTGTCGTATTTTAGGTACATGTTAACTTGGAGTGAGCTGCACGTCTATTACAATTATATATGCTGGGGACAAGCGGTAGAAAATGGATGGATGTTCCTACCTATTTGCCAATGTATTTTTCTGCAGTTACAGTATATTTCAAGTGCTTTTATTGCGATTGTTCTGCAGTTTGTGTGCGTGATCTCCCTAAAACTACCAACTTCATGAAAGAAAAAGGCTAAAGAAATGCAAGAAAATGTTCCAGAAGATGAGGAAAAACATGTAAACTTGTGATTGATACAAAAAAGACACATTTACAAGTTGAAACTGTGATAAAACACTACAATGAAGGATTAATACGTCAGTATTTCAACTGCAAACACAAACGTTACTTTTGGACAAAAAAAAGGTCACTTTTTTCTATTAAAACAACTTTTGATAAAGATATTTTTACGATCAATTTAACAAATTATTCCCAATTAGGTACAAAACATTAAATCAACATTGAGAACTTGTTGAGCAACTCAAATCTAACGTTGAAACAACATGCTTTTTACGACGTCTAATCAACGTCGGGTTGTGACGTCGATTTGACCGTTGAAATTTGGTCATTTCCCAACTAATATTCTACAACACAAATACAACGTTGAAACAACATGTTTTTTACGACGTTTAATCAACGTCAGGTTCTGACGTCGATTTGACCGTTGAAATTTGGTCATTTCCCAACTAATATTCTACAACACAAATACAACGTTGAAACAACATGCTTTTTGACAAAATTTATTTAATGTCAGGTTGTGACGTTAATTTGGCCGTTGAATTTGGGTCATAACCCAACCAATATTCTACAACACAAATACAACGTTGAAACATGCTTTTTACGACGTCTAATCAACGTTGGGTTCTGACGTTGATTTGACCGTTGAAATTTGGTCTTTTCCCAACCAATATTCTACAACACAAATACAACGTTGAAACAACATGCTTTTTGACAACGTTTAATCAATGTCAGGTTCTGACTTTGATTTGACCATTGAATTTTGGTAATTTTCTAACCAATATTCTACAACACAAATACAACGTTGAAACAACATGCTTTTTGACGACGTTTAATCAATGTTGGGTTGTGACGTTGATTTGACCGTTGAAATTTGGTCATTTCCCAACTAATATTCTACAACACAAACACAACGTTGAAACAACATGCTTTTTGATGACGTTTATTCAATGTCAGGTTGTGACGTTGATTTGACCGTTGAAATTTGGTCATTTCCCAACTAATATTCTACAACACAAATACAACGTTGAAACAACATGCTTTTTGATTACGTTTATTCAATGTCAGGTTGTGACATTGATTTGACCGTTGAAATCTGACCATTGAAATCTGTTTTTTTCTTAACCAATATTCTACAACACAAATACAACGTTGAAACAACATGCTTTTTACGACGTCTAATTAACGTTGGGTTCTGACGTTGATTAGACTATTGAAGTCTGGTCATTTTCCCAACCAATATTCTACAACACAAATACAACGTTGAAACAACATGCTTTTTGACAGCGTTTAATCAATGTCGGGTTCTGACGTTGATTTGACCGTTGAAATTTGGTCATTTCCCAACCAATATTCTACTACACGAATACAACGTTGAAGCAACATGTTTTTTACGACGTCTATCAACGTTGAGTTCTGACGTTGATTTGACCGTTGAAATTTGGTCATTTCCCAACCAATATTCTACAACACAAACACAACGTTGAAACAACATGCTTTTTGACTACGTTTATTCAATGTCAGGTTGTGACGTTGATTTGACCGTTGAAATTTGGTCATTTCCCAACTAATATTCTACAACACAAACACAACGTTGAAACAACATGCTTTTTACGACGTCTAATTAACGTTGGGTTCTGACGTTGATTAGACTATTGAAGTCTGGTCATTTTCCCAACCAATATTCTACAACACAAATACAACGTTGAAACAACATGCTTTTTGACAGCGTTTAATCAATGTCGGGTTCTGACGTTGATTTGACCGTTGAAATTTGCTCATTACCCGACTAATATTCTACAACACAAATACAACGTTGAAACAACATGCTTTTTGACAACATTTTTGTGATGTTGATTTGACCGTTGAAATTTGGTAATTTCCCAACTAATATTCTACAACACAAATACAACGTTGAAACAACATGCTTTTTGACAACATTTATTCAATGTCATGTTGTGACGTTGATTTTTGACCATTGAAATGTGGTCATTTCCCAACAAATATTCTACTACACAAATACAACGTTGAAACCACATGCTTTTTGACAACGTTTAATCAATGTCAGGTTGTGACGTTGATTTGACCGTTGAAATTTGGTCATTTCCCAACTAATATTCTACAACACAAACACAACGTTGAAACAACATGCTTTTTACGACGTCTAATCAACGTCGGGTTGTGACGTTGATTTGACCGTTGAAATTTGGTAATTTCCCAACTAATATTCTACAACACAAACACAACGTTGAAACAACATGCTTTTTACGACGTCTAATCAACGTCGGGTTGTGACGTTGATTTGACCGTTGAAATTTGGTCATTTCCCAACTAATATTCTACAACACAAACACAACGTTGAAACAACATGCTTTTTGACAACATTTATTCAATGTCAGGTTGTGACGTTAATTTGACCGTTGAAATTTGGTCATTTCCCAACAAATATTCTACTACACAAATACAACGTTGAAACAACATGCTTTTTACGACGTTTAATCAACGTCGGGTTCTGACGTTGATTTGACCGTTGAAATGTGGTAATTTCCCAACCAATATTCTACAACACAAATACAACGTTGAAACAACATGCTTTTTGACAACGTTTAATCAATGTCAGGTTCTGACGTTGATTTGACCGTTGAAATTTGTTCATTTCCTAACTAATATTCTACTGCACAAATACAACGTTGAAACAACGTGCTTTTTACGACGTCCAATCAACGTCAAGTTCTGACGTTAATTTGACCGTTGAATTTGGGTCATTACCCAACCAATATTCTACAACACAAATACAACGTTGAAGCAACATGTTTTTTGACAACATTTTTGTGACGTTGATTTGACCGTTGAAATTTGGTCATTTCCCAACTAATATTCTACAACACAAATACAACGTTGAAACAACATGCTTTTTGACAACGTTTAATCAATGTCAGGTTCTGACGTTGATTTGACCGTTGAAATTTGTTCATTTCCCAACTAATATTCTACTGCACAAATACAACGTTGAAACAACATGCTTTTTGATGACGTTTATTCAATGTCAGGTTGTGACGTTGATTTGACCGTTGAAATTTGGTCATTTCCCAACAAATATTCTACTACACAAATCTAACATTGAAACAACATGCTTTTTACGACGTCTAATCAACGTCGGGTTGTGACGTCGATTTGACCGTTGAAATTTGGTCTTTTCCCAACCAATATTCTACAACACAAATACAACGTTGAAACAACATGCTTTTTGACAACATTTATTCAATGTCATGTTGTGACGTTGATTTTTGACCATTGAAATGTGGTCATTTCCCAACAAATATTCTACTACACAAATACAACGTTGAAACCACATGCTTTTTGACAACGTTTAATCAATGTCAGGTTGTGACGTTGATTTGACCGTTGAAATTTGGTCATTTCCCAACTAATATTCTACAACACAAACACAACGTTGAAACAACATGCTTTTTACGACGTCTAATCAACGTCGGGTTGTGACGTTGATTTGACCGTTGAAATTTGGTAATTTCCCAACTAATATTCTACAACACAAACACAACGTTGAAACAACATGCTTTTTACGACGTCTAATCAACGTCGGGTTGTGACGTTGATTTGACCGTTGAAATTTGGTCATTTCCCAACTAATATTCTACAACACAAACACAACGTTGAAACAACATGCTTTTTGACAACATTTATTCAATGTCAGGTTGTGACGTTAATTTGACCGTTGAAATTTGGTCATTTCCCAACAAATATTCTACTACACAAATACAACGTTGAAACAACATGCTTTTTACGACGTTTAATCAACGTCGGGTTCTGACGTTGATTTGACCGTTGAAATGTGGTAATTTCCCAACCAATATTCTACAACACAAATACAACGTTGAAACAACATGCTTTTTGACAACGTTTAATCAATGTCAGGTTCTGACGTTGATTTGACCGTTGAAATTTGTTCATTTCCTAACTAATATTCTACTGCACAAATACAACGTTGAAACAACGTGCTTTTTACGACGTCCAATCAACGTCAAGTTCTGACGTTAATTTGACCGTTGAATTTGGGTCATTACCCAACCAATATTCTACAACACAAATACAACGTTGAAGCAACATGTTTTTTGACAACATTTTTGTGACGTTGATTTGACCGTTGAAATTTGGTCATTTCCCAACTAATATTCTACAACACAAATACAACGTTGAAACAACATGCTTTTTGACAACGTTTAATCAATGTCAGGTTCTGACGTTGATTTGACCGTTGAAATTTGTTCATTTCCCAACTAATATTCTACTGCACAAATACAACGTTGAAACAACATGCTTTTTGATGACGTTTATTCAATGTCAGGTTGTGACGTTGATTTGACCGTTGAAATTTGGTCATTTCCCAACAAATATTCTACTACACAAATCTAACATTGAAACAACATGCTTTTTACGACGTCTAATCAACGTCGGGTTGTGACGTCGATTTGACCGTTGAAATTTGGTCTTTTCCCAACCAATATTCTACAACACAAATACAACGTTGAAACAACATGCTTTTTTGACAACTTTTTATAAATGTTGTGCTCTGACGTTGATTTTACCGATGAAATTTGGTCATTTCCCAACCAATGTTCTACAACACAAACACAACATTGAAACAAAACGTTTTTGACAACGTTTATTCAATGTCAGGTTGTGACGTTGATTTGACATTGAAATTTGGTCATTTCCCAACAAAGATTCTACAACACAAATACAACGTTAAAACAACGTGCTCTAATCAACGTCGGGTTCCGACGTAGATTTGACCGTTGAAATTTGGTCATTTCCCAACTAATATTCTACAACACAAAAACTACTTTGAAAAACATGCTTTTTGACAACATTTATTCAATGTCAGGTTGTGACGTTGATTTGACCGTTGAAATTTGGTCATTTCCCAACAAATATTCTACTACACAAATACAACGTTGAAACAACATGCTTTTTACGACGTTTTACCAACGTCGGGTTCTGACGTTGATTTGACCGTTGAAATTTGCTCATTTCCCAACCAATATTCTACAACATAAACACAACGTTGAAACAACATGCTTTTTGACAACATTTATTCAATGTAAGGTTGTGACGTTAATTTGACTGTTGAAATCTGTTTTTTTCACAACTAATATTCTACAACACAAATACAACGTTGAAACAACATGCTTTTTATGACGTCTAATCAACGTCGGGTTGTGACGTTGATTTGACCGTTGAATTTGGGTCATTACCCAACCAATATTCTACAACACAAATACAACGTTGAACCAACATGCTTTTTGACGATGTTTAATCAATGTCAGGTTGTGACGTTGATTTGACCGTTGAAATTTGGTCATTTCCCAACGAATATTCTACTACACAAATACAACGTTGAAACAAAGTGCTTTTTACGACGTCTAATCAACGTTGGGTTCTGACGTTGATTTTTGACCATTGAAATGTGGTCATTTCCCAACAAATATTCTACTACACAAATACAACGTTGAAACAACATGTTTTCTACGACGTCTAATTAACGTCGGGTTCTGACGTTGATTTGACCGTTGAAATTTGGTCATTTCCCAACCAATATTCTACAACACAAATACAACGTTGAAACAACATGCTTTTTACGACGTCTAATTAACGTTGGTTTGTGACGTTGATTAGACTATTGAAGTCTGGTCATTTTCCCAACCAATATTCTACAACACAAACACAACGTTGAAACAACATGCTTTTTGACAACATTTATTCAATATCAGGTTGTGACGTTAATTTGACCGTTGAAATTTGGTCATTTCCCAACTAATATTCTACAACACAAATACAACGTTGAAACAACATGCTTTTTACGACGTCTAATCAACGTCAGGTTGTGACGTTGATTTGACCGTTGAAATTTGGTCATTTCCCAACTAATATTCTACAACACAAATACAACGTTGAAACAACATGCTTTTTACGACGTCTAATCAACGTCGGGTTGTGACGTCGATTTGATCGTTGAAATTTGGTCATTTCCCAACTAATATTCTACTACACAAATACAACGTTGAAACAACATGCTTTTTACGACGTTTAATCAACGTCGGGTTCTGACGTTGATTTGACCGTTGAAATTTGGTCATTTCCCAACTAATATTCTACAACACAAATACA
This sequence comes from Nerophis lumbriciformis, assembly GCF_033978685.3. NCBI lineage: Eukaryota > Metazoa > Chordata > Actinopteri > Syngnathiformes > Syngnathidae > Nerophis > Nerophis lumbriciformis. The sequence continues at coordinate 51,636,469 of NC_084555.2, read as the reverse complement.
ACGTTGAAACAACATGCCTTTTACGTTTAATTAATGTTGGGTTGTGATATTGAGTTGACATTGAATTTTGTTCAATTCCCAACCAATATTCTACAACACAAACACAACGTTGAAACAACATGCTTTTTACGACTTCTAATCAACGTTGTGACGTCGATTTGACCGTTGAAATTTGGTCATTTCCCAACTAATATTCTACTACACAAATCTAACGTTGAAACAACATGCTTTTTACGATGTCTAATCAACGTCCGGTTGTGACGTCGATTTGATCGTTGAAATTTGGTCATTTCCCAACTAATATTCTACTACACAAATACAACGTTGAAACCACATGCTTTTTACAACGTTTAATCAACGTCGGGTTCTGACGTTGATTTGACCGTTGAAATTTGGTCATTTCCCAACGAATATTCTACTACACAAATACAACGTTGAAACAAAGTGCTTTTTACGACGTCTAATCAACGTTGGGTTCTGACGTTGATTTTTGACCATTGAAATGTGGTCATTTCCCAACAAATATTCTACTACACAAATACAACGTTGAAACAACATGTTTTCTACGACGTCTAATTAACGTCGGGTTCTGACGTTGATTTGACCGTTGAAATTTGGTCATTTCCCAACCAATATTCTACAACACAAATACAACGTTGAAACAACATGCTTTTTACGACGTCTAATTAACGTTGGTTTGTGACGTTGATTAGACTATTGAAGTCTGGTCATTTTCCCAACCAATATTCTACAACACAAACACAACGTTGAAACAACATGCTTTTTGACAACATTTATTCAATATCAGGTTGTGACGTTAATTTGACCGTTGAAATTTGGTCATTTCCCAACTAATATTCTACAACACAAATACAACGTTGAAACAACATGCTTTTTACGACGTCTAATCAACGTCAGGTTGTGACGTTGATTTGACCGTTGAAATTTGGTCATTTCCCAACTAATATTCTACAACACAAACACAACGTTGAAACAACATGCTTTTTGACAACATTTATTCAATGTCAGGTTGTGACGTTAATTTGACCGTTGAAATTTGGTCATTTCCCAACTAATATTCTACTACACAAATCTAACGTTGAAACAACATGCTTTTTACAATGTCTAATCAACGTCGGGTTGTGACGTCGATTTGATCGTTGAAATTTGGTCATTTCCCAACTAATATTCTACTACACAAATACAACGTTGAAACAACATGCTTTTTACGACGTTTAATCAACGTCGGGTTCTGACGTTGATTTGACCGTTGAAATTTGGTCATTTCCCAACTAATATTCTACAACACAAATACAACGTTGAAACAACATGCCTTTTACGTTTAATTAATGTTGGGTTGTGATATTGAGTTGACATTGAATTTTGTTCAATTCCCAACCAATATTCTACAACACAAACACAACGTTGAAACAACATGCTTTTTACGACTTCTAATCAACGTTGTGACGTCGATTTGACCGTTGAAATTTGGTCATTTCCCAACTAATATTCTACTACACAAATCTAACGTTGAAACAACATGCTTTTTACGATGTCTAATCAACGTCGGGTTGTGACGTCGATTTGATCGTTGAAATTTGGTCATTTCCCAACTAATATTCTACTACACATATACAACGTTGAAACCACATGCTTTTTACAACGTTTAATCAACGTCGGGTTCTGACGTTGATTTGACCGTTGAAATTTGGTCATTTCCCAACTAATATTCAACTACACAAATACAACATTGAAACAACATGCCTTTTAACGTTTAATTAATGTTGGGTTGTGATATTGAGTTGACATTGAATTTTGTTCAATTCCCAACCAATATTCTACAACACAAACACAACGTCGAAACAACATGCTTTTTACGACGTCAAATCAACGTTGTGACGTCGATTTGACCGTTGAAATTTGGTCATTTCCCAACCAATATTCTACAACACAAACACAACGTTGAAACAACATGCTTTTTACGACGTCTAATCAACGTCGGGTTGTGACGTTGATTTGACCGTTGAAATTTGGTAATTCCCCAACTAATATTCTACTGCACAAATACAACGTTGAAACAACATGCTTTTTGACAACATTTATTCAATGTCAGGTTGTGACGTTAATTTGACCGTTGAAATGTGGTCATTTCCCAACTAATATTCTACTACACAAATACAACGTTGAAGCAACATGTTTTTTGACAACATTTTTGTGACGTTGATTTGACCGTTGAAATTTGGTCATTTCCCAACCAATATTCTACAACACAAACACAACGTTGAAACAACATGCTTTTTGATGACGTTTATTCAATGTCAGGTTGTGTCGTTGATTTGACCGTTGAAATTTGGTCATTTCCCAACTAATATTCTACTACACAAATACACCGTTGAAACAAAGTGCTTTTTACGACGTCTAATCAACGTCGGGTTGTGACGTCGATTTGATCGTTGAAATTTGGTCATTTCCCAACCAATATTCTACTACACGAATACAGCGTTGAAACAACATGCTTTTTACGACGTCTAATTAACGTTGGGTTCTGACGTTGATTAGACTATTGAAGTCTGGTAATTTTCCCAACCAATATTCTACAACACAAATACAACGTTGAAACAACATGCTTTTTGACAGCGTTTAATCAATGTCGGGTTCTGACGTTGATTTGACCGTTGAAATTTGGTCATTTCCCAACCAATATTCTACTACACGAATACAGCGTTGAAACAACATGCTTTTTACGACGTCTAATTAACGTTGGGTTGTGACGTTGATTAGACGATTGAAGTCTGGTCATTTTCCCAACCAATATTCTACAACACAAACACAACGTTGAAACAACATGCTTTTTGACAACATTTATTCAATGTCAGGTTGTGACGTTAATTTGACCGTTGAAATTTGGTCATTTCCCAACTAATATTCTACAACACAAATACAACGTTGAAACAACATGCTTTTTACGACGTCTAATCAACGTCAGGTTGTGACGTTGATTTGACCGTTGAAATTTGGTCATTTCCCAACTAATATTCTACAACACAAACACAACGTTGAAACAACATGCTTTTTGACAACATTTATTCAATGTCAGGTTGTGACGTTAATTTGACCGTTGAAATTTGGTCATTTCCCAACTAATATTCTACTACACAAATCTAACGTTGAAACAACATGCTTTTTACGATGTCTAATCAACGTCGGGTTGTGACGTCGATTTGATCGTTGAAATTTGGTCATTTCCCAACTAATATTCTACTACACAAATACAACGTTGAAACCACATGCTTTTTACGACGTTTAATCAACGTCGGGTTCTGACGTTGATTTGACCGTTGAAATTTGGTCATTTCCCAACTAATATTCAACTACACAAATACAACATTGAAACAACATGCCTTTTAACGTTTAATTAATGTTGGGTTGTGATATTGAGTTGACATTGAATTTTGTTCAATTCCCAACCAATATTCTACAACACAAACACAACGTCGAAACAACATGCTTTTTACGACGTCAAATCAACGTTGTGACGTCGATTTGACCGTTGAAATTTGGTCATTTCCCAACCAATATTCTACAACACAAACACAACGTTGAAACAACATGCTTTTTGACAACATTTATTCAATGTCAGGTTGTGACGTTAATTTGACCGTTGAAATTTGGTCATTTCCCAACTAATATTCTACTACACAAATCTAACGTTGAAACAACATGCTTTTTACGATGTCTAATCAACGTCGGGTTGTGACGTCGATTTGATCGTTGAAATTTGGTCATTTCTCAACTAATATTCTACTACACAAATACAACGTTGAAACCACATGCTTTTTACGACGTTTAATCAACGTCGGGTTCTGACGTTGATTTGACCGTTGAAATTTGGTCATTTCCCAACTAATATTCAACTACACAAATACAACATTGAAACAACATGCCTTTTAACGTTTAATTAATGTTGGGTTGTGATATTGAGTTGACATTGAATTTTGTTCAATTCCCAACCAATATTCTACAACACAAACACAACGTCGAAACAACATGCTTTTTACGACGTCAAATCAACGTTGTGACGTCGATTTGACCGTTGAAATTTGGTCATTTCCCAACCAATATTCTACAACACAAACACAACGTTGAAACAACATGCTTTTTGATGACGTTTATTCAATGTCAGGTTGTGTCGTTGATTTGACCGTTGAAATTTGGTCATTTCCCAACTAATATTCTACTACACAAATACACCGTTGAAACAAAGTGCTTTTTACGACGTCTAATCAACGTCGGGTTGTGACGTCGATTTGATCGTTGAAATTTGGTCATTTCCCAACCAATATTCTACTACACGAATACAGCGTTGAAACAACATGCTTTTTACGACGTCTAATTAACGTTGGGTTCTGACGTTGATTAGACTATTGAAGTCTGGTCATTTTCCCAACCAATATTCTACAACACAAATACAACGTTGAAACAACATGCTTTTTGACAGCGTTTAATCAATGTCGGGTTCTGACGTTTATTTGACCGTTGAAATTTGGTCATTTCCCAACCAATATTCTACAACACAAATACAACGTTGAAACAACATGCTTTTTACGACGTCTAATTAACGTTGGGTTGTGACGTTGATTAGACGATTGAAGTCTGGTCATTTTCCCAACCAATATTCTACAACACAAACACAACGTTGAAACAACATGCTTTTTGACAACATTTATTCAATGTCAGGTTGTGACGTTAATTTGACCGTTGAAATTTGGTCATTTCCCAACTAATATTCTACAACACAAATACAACGTTGAAACAACATGCTTTTTACGACGTCTAATCAACGTCAGGTTGTGACGTTGATTTGACCGTTGAAATTTGGTCATTTCCCAACTAATATTCTACAACACAAACACAACGTTGAAACAACATGCTTTTTGACAACATTTATTCAATGTCAGGTTGTGACGTTAATTTGACCGTTGAAATTTGGTCATTTCCCAACTAATATTCTACTACACAAATCTAACGTTGAAACAACATGCTTTTTACGATGTCTAATCAACGTCGGGTTGTGACGTCGATTTGATCGTTGAAATTTGGTCATTTCCCAACTAATATTCAACTACACAAATACAACATTGAAACAACATGCCTTTTAACGTTTAATTAATGTTGGGTTGTGATATTGAGTTGACATTGAATTTTGTTCAATTCCCAACCAATATTCTACAACACAAACACAACGTCGAAACAACATGCTTTTTACGACGTCAAATCAACGTTGTGACGTCGATTTGACCGTTGAAATTTGGTCATTTCCCAACCAATATTCTACAACACAAACACAACGTTGAAACAACATGCTTTTTGACAACATTTATTCAATGTCAGGTTGTGACGTTAATTTGACCGTTGAAATTTGGTCATTTCCCAACTAATATTCTACTACACAAATCTAACGTTGAAACAACATGCTTTTTACGATGTCTAATCAACGTCGGGTTGTGACGTCGATTTGATCGTTGAAATTTGGTCATTTCCCAACTAATATTCTACTACACAAATACAACGTTGAAACCACATGCTTTTTACGACGTTTAATCAACGTCGGGTTCTGACGTTGATTTGACCGTTGAAATTTGGTCATTTCCCAACTAATATTCAACTACACAAATACAACATTGAAACAACATGCCTTTTAACGTTTAATTAATGTTGGGTTGTGATATTGAGTTGACATTGAATTTTGTTCAATTCCCAACCAATATTCTACAACACAAACACAACGTCGAAACAACATGCTTTTTACGACGTCAAATCAACGTTGTGACGTCGATTTGACCGTTGAAATTTGGTCATTTCCCAACCAATATTCTACAACACAAACACAACGTTGAAACAACATGCTTTTTGATGACGTTTATTCAATGTCAGGTTGTGTCGTTGATTTGACCGTTGAAATTTGGTCATTTCCCAACTAATATTCTACTACACAAATACACCGTTGAAACAAAGTGCTTTTTACGACGTCTAATCAACGTCGGGTTGTGACGTCGATTTGATCGTTGAAATTTGGTCATTTCCCAACCAATATTCTACTACACGAATACAGCGTTGAAACAACATGCTTTTTACGACGTCTAATTAACGTTGGGTTCTGACGTTGATTAGACTATTGAAGTCTGGTCATTTTCCCAACCAATATTCTACAACACAAATACAACGTTGAAACAACATGCTTTTTGACAGCGGTTAATCAATGTCGGGTTCTGACGTTGATTTGACCGTTGAAATTTGGTCATTTCCCAACCAATATTCTACAACACAAATACAACGTTGAAACAACATGCTTTTTACGACGTCTAATTAACGTTGGGTTGTGACGTTGATTAGACGATTGAAGTCTGGTCATTTTCCCAACCAATATTCTACAACACAAACACAACGTTGAAACAACATGCTTTTTGACAACATTTATTCAATGTCAGGTTGTGACGTTAATTTGACCGTTGAAATTTGGTCATTTCCCAACTAATATTCTACAACACAAACACAACGTTGAAACAACATGCTTTTTACGACGTCTAATCAACGTCAGGTTGTGACGTTGATTTGACCGTTGAAATTTGGTCATTTCCCAACTAATATTCTACAACACAAACACAACGTTGAAACAACATGCTTTTTGACAACATTTATTCAATGTCAGGTTGTGACGTTAATTTGACCGTTGAAATTTGGTCATTTCCCAACTAATATTCTACTACACAAATCTAACGTTGAAACAACATGCTTTTTACGATGTCTAATCAACGTCGGGTTGTGACGTCGATTTGATCGTTGAAATTTGGTCATTTCCCAACTAATATTCTACTACACAAATACAACGTTGAAACCACATGCTTTTTACGACGTTTAATCAACGTCGGGTTCTGACGTTGATTTGACCGTTGAAATTTGGTCATTTCCCAACTAATATTCAACTACACAAATACAACATTGAAACAACATGCCTTTTAACGTTTAATTAATGTTGGGTTGTGATATTGAGTTGACATTGAATTTTGTTCAATTCCCAACCAATATTCTACAACACAAACACAACGTCGAAACAACATGCTTTTTACGACGTCAAATCAACGTTGTGACGTCGATTTGACCGTTGAAATTTGGTCATTTCCCAACCAATATTCTACAACACAAACACAACGTTGAAACAACATGCTTTTTGACAACATTTATTCAATGTCAGGTTGTGACGTTAATTTGACCGTTGAAATTTGGTCATTTCCCAACTAATATTCTACTACACAAATCTAACGTTGAAACAACATGCTTTTTACGATGTCTAATCAACGTCGGGTTGTGACGTCGATTTGATCGTTGAAATTTGGTCATTTCCCAACTAATATTCTACTACACAAATACAACGTTGAAACCACATGCTTTTTACGACGTTTAATCAACGTCGGGTTCTGACTTTGATTTGACCGTTGAAATTTGGTCATTTCCCAACTAATATTCAACTACACAAATACAACATTGAAACAACATGCCTTTTAACGTTTAATTAATGTTGGGTTGTGATATTGAGTTGACATTGAATTTTGTTCAATTCCCAACCAATATTCTACAACACAAACACAACGTCGAAACAACATGCTTTTTACGACGTCAAATCAACGTTGTGACGTCGATTTGACCGTTGAAATTTGGTCATTTCCCAACCAATATTCTACAACACAAACACAACGTTGAAACAACATGCTTTTTGATGACGTTTATTCAATGTCAGGTTGTGTCGTTGATTTGACCGTTGAAATTTGGTCATTTCCCAACTAATATTCTACTACACAAATACACCGTTGAAACAAAGTGCTTTTTACGACGTCTAATCAACGTCGGGTTGTGACGTCGATTTGATCGTTGAAATTTGGTCATTTCCCAACCAATATTCTACTACACGAATACAGCGTTGAAACAACATGCTTTTTACGACGTCTAATTAACGTTGGGTTCTGACGTTGATTAGACTATTGAAGTCTGGTCATTTTCCCAACCAATATTCTACAACACAAATACAACGTTGAAACAACATGCTTTTTGACAGCGTTTAATCAATGTCGGGTTCTGACGTTGATTTGACCGTTGAAATTTGGTCATTTCCCAACCAATATTCTACAACACAAATACAACGTTGAAACAACATGCTTTTTGACAACATTTATTCAATGTCAGGTTGTGACGTTAATTTGACCGTTGAAATTTGGTCATTTCCCAACTAATATTCTACTACACAAATCTAACGTTGAAACAACATGCTTTTTACGATGTCTAATCAACGTCGGGTTGTGACGTCGATTTGATCGTTGAAATTTGGTCATTTCCCAACTAATATTCTACTACACAAATACAACGTTGAAACCACATGCTTTTTACGACGTTTAATCAACGTCGGGTTCTGACGTTGATTTGACCGTTGAAATTTGGTCATTTCCCAACTAATATTCAACTACACAAATACAACATTGAAACAACATGCCTTTTAACGTTTAATTAATGTTGGGTTGTGATATTGAGTTGACATTGAATTTTGTTCAATTCCCAACCAATATTCTACAACACAAACACAACGTCGAAACAACATGCTTTTTACGACGTCAAATCAACGTTGTGACGTCGATTTGACCGTTGAAATTTGGTCATTTCCCAACCAATATTCTACAACACAAACACAACGTTGAAACAACATGCTTTTTGACAACATTTATTCAATGTCAGGTTGTGACGTTAATTTGACCGTTGAAATTTGGTCATTTCCCAACTAATATTCTACTACACAAATCTAACGTTGAAACAACATGCTTTTTACGATGTCTAATCAACGTCGGGTTGTGACGTCGATTTGATCGTTGAAATTTGGTCATTTCCCAACTAATATTCTACTACACAAATACAACGTTGAAACCACATGCTTTTTACGACGTTTAATCAACGTCGGGTTCTGACGTTGATTTGACCGTTGAAATTTGGTCATTTCCCAACTAATATTCAACTACACAAATACAACATTGAAACAACATGCCTTTTAACGTTTAATTAATGTTGGGTTGTGATATTGAGTTGACATTGAATTTTGTTCAATTCCCAACCAATATTCTACAACACAAACACAACGTCGAAACAACATGCTTTTTACGACGTCAAATCAACGTTGTGACGTCGATTTGACCGTTGAAATTTGGTCATTTCCCAACCAATATTCTACAACACAAACACAACGTTGAAACAACATGCTTTTTGATGACGTTTATTCAATGTCAGGTTGTGTCGTTGATTTGACCGTTGAAATTTGGTCATTTCCCAACTAATATTCTACTACACAAATACACCGTTGAAACAAAGTGCTTTTTACGACGTCTAATCAACGTCGGGTTGTGACGTCGATTTGATCGTTGAAATTTGGTCATTTCCCAACCAATATTCTACTACACGAATACAGCGTTGAAACAACATGCTTTTTACGACGTCTAATTAACGTTGGGTTCTGACGTTGATTAGACTATTGAAGTCTGGTCATTTTCCCAACCAATATTCTACAACACAAATACAACGTTGAAACAACATGCTTTTTGACAGCGTTTAATCAATGTCGGGTTCTGACGTTGATTTGACCGTTGAAATTTGGTCATTTCCCAACCAATATTCTACAACACAAATACAACGTTGAAACAACATGCTTTTTACGACGTCTAATTAACGTTGGGTTGTGACGTTGATTAGACTATTGAAGTCTGGTCATTTTCCCAACCAATATTCTACAACACAAACACAACGTTGAAACAACATGCTTTTTGACAGCGTTTAATCAATGTCGGGTTCTGACGTTGATTTGATCGTTGAAATTTGGTCATTTCCCAACCAATATTCTACTACACGAATACAGCGTTGAAACAACATGCTTTTTACGACGTCTAATTAACGTTGGGTTCTGACGTTGATTAGACTATTGAAGTCTGGTCATTTTCCCAACCAATATTCTACAACACAAATACAACGTTGAAACAACATGCTTTTTGACAGCGTTTAATCAATGTCGGGTTCTGACGTTGATTTGACCGTTGAAATTTGGTCATTTCCCAACCAATATTCTACAACACAAATACAACGTTGAAACAACATGCTTTTTACGACGTCTAATTAACGTTGGGTTGTGACGTTGATTAGACTATTGAAGTCTGGTCATTTTCCCAACCAATATTCTACAACACAAATACAACGTTGAAACAACATGCTTTTTACGACGTCTAATTAACGTTGGGTTGTGACGTTGATTAGACTATTGAAGTCTGGTCATTTTCCCAACCAATATTCTACAACACAAACACAACGTTGAAACAACATGCTTTTTGACAACATTTATTCAATGTCAGGTTGTGACGTTAATTTGACCGTTGAAATTTGGTCATTTCCCAACTAATATTCTACAACACAAATACAACGTTGAAACAACATGCTTTTTACGACGTCTAATCAACGTCAGGTTGTGACGTTGATTTGACCGTTGAAATTTGGTCATTTCCCAACTAATATTCTACAACACAAACACAACGTTGAAACAACATGCTTTTTGACAACATTTATTCAATGTCAGGTTGTGACGTTAATTTGACCGTTGAAATTTGGTCATTTCCCAACTAATATTCTACTACACAAATCTAACGTTGAAACAACATGCTTTTTACGATGTCTAATCAACGTCGGGTTGTGACGTCGATTTGATCGTTGAAATTTGGTCATTTCCCAACTAATATTCTACTACACAAATACAACGTTGAAACCACATGCTTTTTACGACGTTTAATCAACGTCGGGTTCTGACGTTGATTTGACCGTTGAAATTTGGTCATTTCCCAACTAATATTCAACTACACAAATACAACATTGAAACAACATGCCTTTTAACGTTTAATTAATGTTGGGTTGTGATATTGAGTTGACATTGAATTTTGTTCAATTCCCAACCAATATTCTACAACACAAACACAACGTCGAAACAACATGCTTTTTACGACGTCTAATCAACGTCGGGTTGTGACGTTGATTTGACCGTTGAAATTTGGTAATTTCCCAACTAATATTCTACTGCACAAATACAACGTTGAAACAACATGCTTTTTGACAACATTTATTCAATGTCAGGTTGTGACGTTAATTTGACCGTTGAAATGTGGTCATTTCCCAACTAATATTCTACTACACAAATACAACGTTGAAGCAACATGTTTTTTGACAACATTTTTGTGACGTTGATTTGACCGTTGAAATTTGGTCATTTCCCAACCAATATTCTACAAGACAAACACAACGTTGAAACAACATGCTTTTTGATGACGTTTATTCAATGTCAGGTTGTGTCGTTGATTTGACCGTTGAAATTTGGTCATTTCCCAACTAATATTCTACTACACAAATACACCGTTGAAACAAAGTGCTTTTTACGACGTCTAATCAACGTCGGGTTGTGACGTCGATTTGATCGTTGAAATTTGGTCATTTCCCAACCAATATTCTACTACACGAATACAGCGTTGAAACAACATGCTTTTTACGACGTCTAATTAACGTTGGGTTCTGACGTTGATTAGACTATTGAAGTCTGGTCATTTTCCCAACCAATATTCTACAACACAAATACAACGTTGAAACAACATGCTTTTTGACAGCGTTTAATCAATGTCGGGTTCTGACGTTGATTTGACCGTTGAAATTTGGTCATTTCCCAATGAATATTCTACTACACAAATACAACGTTGAAACAAAGTGCTTTTTACGACGTCTAATCAACGTTGGGTTCTGACGTTGATTTTTGACCATTGAAATGTGGTCATTTCCCAACAAATATTCTACTACACAAATACAACGTTGAAACAACATGCTTTTTACGACGTCTAATTAACGTTGGGTTCTGACGTTGATTTGACCGTTGAAATTTGGTCATTTCCCAACTAATATTCTACAACACAAATACAACGTTGAAACAACATGCTTTTTGACAACGTTTAATCAATGTCAGGTTGTGACATTGATTTGACCGTTGAAATGTGGTCATTTCCCAACTAATATTCTACAACACAAATCTAACGTTGAAACAACATGCTTTTTACGACGTCTAATGAACGTTGAGTTCTGACGTTGATTTGACCGTTGAAATTTGGTCTTTTCCCAACCAATATTCTACAACACAAATACAACGTTGAAACAACATGCTTTTTACGACGTTTAATCAACGTCGGGTTGTGACGTTGATTTGACCGTTGAAATTTGGTCATTTCCCAACTAATATTCTACTACACAAATCTAATGTTGAAACAACATGCTTTTTACGATGTCTAATCAACGTCGGGTTGTGACGTCGATTTGATCGTTGAAATTTGGTCATTTCCCAACTAATATTCTACTACACAAATACAACGTTGAAACAACATGCTTTTTACGACGTCTAATTATCATTGGGTTCTGACGTTGATTTGACCGTTGAAATTTAGTCATTTCCCAACTAATATTCTACAACACAAATACAACGTTGAAACAACATGCTTTTTGACAACGTTTAATCAATGTCAGGTTGTGACATTGATTTGACCGTTGAAATGTGGTCATTTCCCAACTAATATTCTACAACACAAATCTAACGTTGAAACAACATGCTTTTTGCGACGTCTAATGAACGTTGAGTTCTGACGTCGATTTGACCGTTGAAATTTGGTCTTTTCCCAACCAATATTCTACAACACAAATACAACGTTGAAACAACATGCTTTTTGACAACTTTTTATCAATGTTGTGCTCTGACGTTGATTTTACCGATGAAATTTGGTCATTTCCCAACCAATGTTCTACAACACAAACACAACATTGAAACAAAACGTTTTTGACAACGTTTATTCAATGTCAGGTTGTGACGTTGATTTGACATTGAAATTTGGTCATTTCCCAACAAAGATTCTACAACACAAATACAACGTTAAAACGACGTGCTTTTTACGACGTTTAATCAACGTCAGGGGTTCTGACGTAGATTTGACCGTTGAAATGTGGTCATTTCCCAACCAACAGCTAGGATCCAACGTCGGACATCGACGTTGTCTCAATTTACAAACACAACTAGTGTCAATGTCTCGCACCTGAGAGTGATTCGGAATATATTTTGAAACAAATACCGCGATATTTGTCACTAAAAATACAAACTCAAGTGATTATGATATTGCATTATTATTGAAAGTGTTCAACAAGCCATATTTGTTGTAACAAAACACCCTTTTTGCCCTCAAATGTTAAATATACCGACAACTTTTAGTTTTACACTTATTGTTCAATACATTGTCTATTCGACTCTTAATAAATGTACTTGTTGTATATTTTACTGCAGATCTGAATTGTTTGTCATGCATGTACATGGGCTTTCTGCTCCGCCGCTCCCAGTCTGTGGAACGCTCTCCCTGACCACCTGAGGGCACCACAGACTGTGAATGCTTTTAAAAAAGACTTAAAAACCCTTCTTTTTTTTTAAAGTTTTTTTTTTTGACAAATGCATACTAGTTCTAGCTATTAGCTGTTCTAGTTTTTATTTTATTTTATTTTTATTATCTTTTTATTTTTTATTTTTTATTTTTTATTACACTGTAGCACTTTGAGGTTTTGTTTACTCAATGTAAAGTGCTTTTTACAAATAATATCTAAAATAAATTATTATTATTATTATTATTATTATTATTATAATTAATACTATTAATATTATTATTATTATTATTATTACAGTTTTACATTTGTATTTTCCAGTGTGCATGAAGTCAATTATTGTCGTCCTTCTCAAAATGACTTCAAAAGGAAACAAACTGGAGTTGCATGAAATTATAATTGCACAATTATAATTATTGTAGTTGTCTTTGTCTCCACGATGTCTAAATTCATAAATACATGATTTTTTCACCATGCTCTATTTTCACCTTTATAGTTGTCTTTCCGTTCAAGGCCCCGGATCGAGCTGCGGCCACTTCATTAGGCACACCTGAGCATGCTATGCAAACGATGTCATCAACGCGCGTGCGTGTTTAATACGTGCGTGTATAATTTGCGATAATATTTCGGTGCAGACGCAAAGAGTGTTTTTGTTCAAAGGAAAAGTGTGAAAAGTGAGTTTTGTTCCGTTTGTGAAGGTGCGTGTACCTAATAAAGTGTATGCATGGTGCTTTTATATAACAAACTTATTATGTGTGTTTTTTTTTTTTTTAAATATATTTTTGTTTTGATTTCAATATAATTCAGAATGACGTAAAAAAAAAAAAAACACAAAAAGCAACGTCGGTAATTTTGGGCATTAACTCAAAATGTTTTTTGTAATGAATTATTAGGGTCCAAATTGATAAAATTGTAAAAAAATGTGAATTTTTCAGGTTCCATGCTTGAAATACATTGCATGAAAAGACGCATTTAGTAATAATCCTAATCAGATCAGATAACAAATTATGCTTATTATTGTCACATTAAGAATAAATATTAATTGTAAAATAAATAATTATGCTAAGTTTAATACAATAAACATTCACTGCAGTGATGGTAAGCACAATGTTTCAGTAAATAATGCGTTTAGATAATAAATATTTCAATAATCATCTTTCAATAATCTTATCTAACTCTCTTTGTGTTATTTAATTTGTTAATTAGGACGAATGTTAATAATATAAATATAAACTAATGAAATTAATGTGTATTAATCTTGTTATTATGGACTTTTGTATCCATGACGGTATTATTTTGATTAACACGTTTATTAATACTAGATTTGCCTTTTTAATGAAGTGCATTATATATGTTCTAATAATGTATCAATATCATTAATATATGTATCACTATAAGTATTAAAAAATGGCATCGAAACGAAGCGTTAAAGTGATTGAGTACATTTCGAAATAAAAAACATTATTGTTTTTAATTTTTAATTATTATTATTAAGAGTACCATCTATTAATTTAAAAAAAAGTCATATTATGTATATAATTGTTCAATTTTTTTTTTTAATGCATCTAACTGACTTTTATGACATTATTTGTCATAGTCTTGGACGTGTATTCAGTTGTTGTTTTTACAGCATTAAAACTTTATTACTATATTTAATACCATTAAGAGTCGTCATTAACAATATTACAATAAGCATTGCAATGGGCATTATTAGTTGAATTATAATAATTACATTGTTTTAATTAATATTTGTATTATCATAAGCAGCATTGATATAAGTACATTATTGTCACAAGATGCAGTATTAAATTGTAATAAGCATTAATTGTAATGACTCATTTTAGTTGTTGGAGAGAAATTGACCATGAGCACTTTTAGCAGCATTACGGTAAAAATCAACAACAACAACAACAACAACACATTATTTTTACGACATAATGATTTTTACATAAATTGGTCAAATTTGTTTTTTTTGTCTTTGTGGACAATACAAACCTCCAGGAGAAATCTATCAGGTCTTAAATGTCCACTTTTTTTCTGGCGGTTTTTGAAAGACCCAAAAGTCTTCTTGTTGCTCAAAGTTGGAAGACCGCCTTGACCTCTATACCCAGAGTCCACCAAGAGTCCACCAGAGTCCACCCAGAGTCCACCAGAGTCCACAATAGTCCACCAAGAGTCCACCAAGAGTCCACCAGAGCCCACAAGGAGTCCACCAGAGTCCACCAGAGTTCACCATGAGTCCACCTAGAGTCCACCAGAATCCACAATAGTCCACCAAGAGTCCACCAGAGTCCACCAAGAGTCCACCAGAGTCCACCAAGAGCCCACAAGGAGTCCACCAGAGCCCTCCCAGAGTCCAACATGAGTCCACCATGAGTCCACCCAGAGTCCACCAGAGTCCTCCCAGAGTCCACCCAAAGTCCACCAGAGTCCACCAGAGTCCACCAGAGTCCTCCCAGAGTTCACCATGAGTCCATCATGAGTCCACCAGAGTCCACCAAGAGCCCACAAGGAGTCCACCAGAGTCCTCTCAGAGTCCAACATGAGTCCTCCAGAGTCCTCCCAGAGTCCACCATGAGTCCACCAGAGTCCACCAGAGTCCACCAGAGTCCTCCCAGAGTTCACCATGAGTCCACCATGAGTCCACCAGAGTCCACCAAGATTCTACCAAGAGTCCAGCAGAGTCCACCAAGAGCCCACAAGGAGTCCACCAGAGTCCACCAAGAGCCCACAAGGAGTCCACCTGAGTCCACCTGAGTCCTCCCAGAGTCCTCCCAGAGTCCACCGTGAGTCCACCGTGAGTCCACCGTGAGTCCACCAAAGTCCACCAAGAGTCCACCAGGAGTCTACCAGAGTCCACCAAGAGTCCACCAGAGTCCACCATGAGTCCACCCAGAGTCCACCAGAGTCCACCAGAGTCCACCAAGAGCCCACAAGGAGTCCAACAGAGTGCTCCCAGAGTCCACCGGAGTCCACCAGAGTCCTCCCAGAGTCCACCATGAGTCCACCACGAGTCCACCAGAGTCCTCCCAGAGTCCACCAAGAGTCCAATCTAGAGTCCACCAAGTGTCCACCAAGAGTCAACCAGAGTCCACCAAGCGTCCACCAGAGTCCACCAGAGTCCACCAGAGTCCGCCAAGAGCCCACAAGGAGTCCACCAGAGTCCACCAAGAGCCCACAAGGAGTCCACCAGAGTCCACCAGAGTCCACCTGAGTCCTCCCAGAGTCCACCATGAGTCCACCAGAGTCTACCAAGAGTCCACCATAGTCCTCCCAGAATCCACCAAAGTCCTCCCAGAGTCCACCAAGAGTCCACCAAGAGTCCACCAGAGTCCACCAAGAGCCCACAAGGAGTCCACCAGAGTCCTCCCAGAGTCCAACATGAGTCCACCAGAGTCCACCAGAGTCCTCCCAGAGTCCACCATGAGTCCACCATCAGTACACCAGAGTCCTCCCAAAGTCCACCAAGAGTCCATCAAGAGTCCACCAGAGTCCACCAAGTGTCCACCAGAGTCCACCAGAGTCCACCAGAGTCCTCCCAGAGTTCACCATGAGTCCACAATGAGTCCACCGGAGTCCACCAAGATTCCACCAAGAGTCCACCAGAGTCCACCAAGAGCCTACAAGGAGTCCACCGAGTCCACCGAGTCCACCAAGAGCCCACAAAGAGTCCACCAGAGTCTACCAGAGTCCACCTGAGTCCTCCCAGAGTCCACCATAAGTCCTCCCAGAGTCCACCATGAGTCCACCATGAGGCCACCCAAAATCCACCAAGAGTCCACCAGAGTCCACCAGAGTCCTCCCAGAGTCCTCCCAGAGTCCTCCCAGAGTCCTCCCAGAGTCCACCATGAGTCCACCAGAGTCCACCAGAGTCCACCAAGAGTCCACCAAGAGTCCACAATAGTCCACCAAGAATCCACCATGAGTCCACCAGAGTCCTCCCAGAGTCCCTTCAGAGTCCACCAGAGTCCACCTAGAGTCCACCAAAGTCCACCAGGAGTCCCTCAACATGGTCCAGTCTCCCTGCATGTCCAAGTGTGACTGAAATGTCCTCCGTGTGTTCCCTAGAAGCGTATTAGTGCGTCCTAATGAGGACGAACGCAGGTTAACAACCTAAGTAGTCCAGTTGCAGACCACCATAACCCCCCACACCCCGACACCTGGCCTTCGTTACACTTGTGATTGAAGTGACCGCCAGCACCTACAGTGTACACGCAGTACAAGTACTACACTTACAGTGTACACGCAGTACAAGTACTACACTTACAGTGTACACGCAGTACAAGTACTACACCTACAGTGTACACGCAGTACAAGTACTACACCTACAGTGTACACTGTAAGTGTAGTACTACACCTACAGTGTACACGCAGTACAAGTACTACCTATTGTGTAGTGAGTACTCCTAAAGTACTGCATTTTAATGGACGTTGATGCAGGCCTGCTGAGTCATCAAATATCAGGTCTTCTGTCCCATGACATCATCATGACATCATCATGACGTCATCATGTTGATGGAAGGGATTTATGTTTTCATTCATTTACTTTTCTTTCTTTCTTTCTTTCTTTGTGTATGCAAGGTAATAACTTTTTTTTAAATAAAAGTTTGGATTTTTTTTTTCCCCATCAAAGTTCACAGCAACGTTTCTTTTTGTATATCATTTTGGATATTTATTGTAAAGAATTTGTGTTTTTTTTTTAACATATTTTTTTGACGAATTGTGTATTTTAGAGTAAGAGTCCTCCAGAGTCCACCAGAGTCGACAAATAGTCCACCAGAGTCCACCAAGAGCCCACAAGGAGTCCAATAGAGTCCTCCCAGAGTCCACCAGAGTCCACCAAGAGTCCTCCCAGAGTCCACCAAGAGTTCACCAAGAGTCCACCAAGAGTCTTCCCAGAGTTCACCAAGAGTCCACCAAGACTCCACCAGAGTCCACCAAGAGTCCACTAGAGTCCTCCCAGAGTCCACCAAGAGTCCACCAAGAGTCCACTAAAGTCCTCCCACATTCTACCAAAAGTCCACCAAGAGTCCACCAGAGTCCACCAAGAGTCCACCAGAGTACTCCCAGAGTCCACCAGAGTCCACCAGAGTCCTCCCAGAGTCCACGAGAGTCCACCAAAAGTCCACCAGAGTCCTCCCAGAGTCCACCAAGAATTCACCAAGAGTTCATCAAGAGTCCTTCAGAGTCCTCCCAGAATCCTCCCATAGTCCTCCCAGAGTTCACCAAGAGTCCACCAGAGTCCTCACAGAGTCCACCAGGAATCCACCAAGAGTCCACCAAAGTCCTCCCAGAGTCCACCAGAGTCCACCAAGAGTTCACCAGAGTCCTCCCAGAGTCCTCCCAGAGTCCACCAAGAGTCCACCAAAGTCCTCCCAGAATCCACCAAGAGTCCACCAGAGTCCACCAAGAGTCCATCAAGAGTCCACCAGAGTCCACCAAGAGTCCACCAAGAGTCCACCAAAGTCCTCCCAGAGTCCACCAAGAGTCCACCAAAGTCCTCCCAGAGACCACCAAGAGTCCACCCAAGTCCTCCCAGAGTCCACCAAGAGTCCACCAAAGTCCTCCCAGAGTCCACCAGAGTCCACCAGAGTCCTCCCAGAGTCCACCAGAGTCCACCAAAAGTCCACCAGAGTCCTCCCAGAGTCCACCAAGAATTCACCAAGAGTTCACCAAGAGTCCTTCAGAGTCCTCCCAGAGTCCTCCCATAGTCCTCCCAGAGTTCACCAAGAGTCCACCAGAGTCCTCACAGAGTCCACCAGGAGTCCACCAAGAGTCCACCAAAGTCCTCCCAGAGTCCACCAGAGTCCACCAAGAGTTCACCAGAGTCCTCCCAGAGTCCACCAAGAGTCCACCAAAGTCCTCCCAGAATCCACCAAGAGTCCACCAGAGTCCACCAAGAGTCCATCAAGAGTCCACCAGAGTCCACCAAGAGTCCACCAAGAGTCTACCAAAGTCCTCCCAAAGTCCACCAAGAGTCCACCAAAGTCCTCCCAGGGACCACCAAGAGTCCACCCAAGTCCTCCCAGAGTCCACCAAGAGTCCACCAAAGTCCTCCCAGAGTCCACCAGGAGTCCACCAAGAGTCCACCAAGAGTCCACCAAAGTCCTCCCAGAGTCCACCAAGAGTCCACCAGAGTCCACCAAGAGTCCACCAGAGTCCTCCCAGAGTCCACCAGAGTCCACCAGAGTCCTCCCGGAGTCCACCAAGAGTCCACCAAGAGTCCACCAGAGTCCACCAAGAGTCCACCAGAGTCCACCAAGAGTCCACCAGAGTCCTCCCAGAGTCCACCCAGAGTCCTCCCAGAGTCCACCAAGAGTCCACCAAGAGTTCACCAAGAGTCCTTCAGAGTCCTCCCAGAGTCCTCCCAGAGTTCACCAAGAGTCCACCAAGACTCCACCAAGAGTCCACCAAGAGTCCACCAGAGTCCTCCCAGAGTCCACCAAGAGTCCACCAAAGTCCTCCCAGAGTCTACCAAGAGTCCTTCAGAGTCCACCAAGAGTCCACCGGAGTCCACCAAGAGTCCACCAAAGGCCTCCCAGAGTCCACCAAGAGTCCACCAAGAGTCCACCAGAGTCCTCCCAGAGTCCTCCCAGAGTCCACCAAGAGTCCACCAAGAGTTCACCAAGAGTCCTTCAGAGTCCTCCCGGAGTCCTCCCAGAGTTCACCAAGAGTCCACCAAGACTCCACCAAGAGTCCACCAAGAGTCCACCAGAGTCCTCCCAGAGTCGACCAAGAGTCCACCAAAGGCCTCCAAGAGTCCACCAAGAGTCCACCAAGAGTCCACCAAAGTCCTCCCAGAGTCCACCAAGAGTCCACCAGAGTCCACCAAGAGTCCACCAGAGTCCACCAAGAGTCCACCAAGAGTCCACCAAAGTCCTACCAGAGACCACCAAGAGTCCACCAGAGTCCACCAGAGTCCACCAGAGTCCACCAAGAGTCCACCAAAGTCCTCCCAGAGTCCACCAGGAGTCCACCAAGAGTCCACCCAAGTCCTCCCAGAGTCCACCAAGAGTCCACCAAGAGTCCACCAAAGTCCTCCCAGAGTCCACCAAAGTTCTCCCAGAGTCCACCAAGAGTCCACCAGAGTCCACCAAGAGTCCACCAAGAGTCCACCAAGAGTCCACCAAAGTCCTCCCAGAGTCCACCAAGAGTCCACCAGAGTCCACCAGAGTCCACCAAGAGTCCACCAGAGTCCACCAGAGTCCACCAAGAGTCCACCAAGAGTCCACCAGAGTCCACCAAGAGTCCACCAAAGTCCTCCCAGAGTCCACCAAGAGTCCACCAGAGTCCACCAGAGTCCACCAAGAGTCCACCAAGAGTCCACCAGAGTCCACCAAGAGTCCACCAGAGTCCACCAGAGTCCACAAAGAGTCCACCAGAGTCCACCAGAGTCCACCAGAGTCCACCAAGAGTCCACCAAGAGTCCACCAAGAGTCCACCAAAGTCCTCCCAGAGTCCACCAAAGTCCTCCCAGAGTCCACCAGAGTCCACCAGAGTCCACCAAGAGTCCACCAAGAGTCCACCAGAGTCCACCAAGAGTCCACCAAAGTCCTCCCAGAGTCCACCAAGAGTCCACCAGAGTCCACCAGAGTCCACCAAGAGTCCACCAAGAGTCCACCAGAGTCCACCAAGAGTCCACCAGAGTCCACCAGAGTCCACCAAGAGTCCACCAAGAGTCCACCAGAGTCCACCAAAGTCCACCAAGAGTCCACCAAGAGTCCACCAAGAGTCCACCAAAGTCCTCCCAGAGTCCACCAAAGTCCTCCCAGAGTCCACCAAGAGTCCACCAGAGTCCACCAAGAGTCCACCAAAGTCCTCCCAGAGTCCACCAAGAGTCCACCAGAGTCCACCAGAGTCCACCAAGAGTCCACCAGAGTCCACCAGAGTCCACCAAAAGTCCACCAAGAGTCCACCAGAGTCCACCAAGAGTCCACCAAAGTCCTCCCAGAGTCCACCAAGAGTCCACCAGAGTCCACCAGAGTCCACCAAGAGTCCACCAAGAGTCCACCAGAGTCCACCAAGAGTCCACCAAAGTCCTCCCAGAGACCACCAAGAGTCCACCAGAGTCCACCAGAGTCCACCAAGAGTCC
This sequence comes from Nerophis lumbriciformis, assembly GCF_033978685.3. Classification (NCBI taxonomy): domain Eukaryota; kingdom Metazoa; phylum Chordata; class Actinopteri; order Syngnathiformes; family Syngnathidae; genus Nerophis; species Nerophis lumbriciformis. Next base: position 51,614,855 of record NC_084555.2, on the reverse strand, counting down.
ACCAAGAGTCCACCATGAGTCCACCAGAGTCCACCAAGAGTCCACCAGAGTTCTCCCAGAGTCTACCAGAGTCCTCCCAGAGTCCACCAGTGTCCACCAGAGTCCTCCCAGAGTCCACCAAGAGTCCACCAAGAGTCCACCAAGAGTTCACCAAGAGTCCACCAGAGTCTTCCCAGAGTCCACCAAGAGTCCACCAAGAGTCCACCAAAAGTCCACCAGAGTCCTCCCTGAGTCCACCAGGAGTCCACCAAGAGTCCACCAAAGTACTCCCAGAGTCCACCAAGAGTCCTCCCAGAGTTCACCAAGAGTCCACCAAGTTCCACCAAGAGTCCACCAAGAGTCCACCAGAGTCCTCCCAGAGTCCACCAAGAGTCCACCAAAGTCCTCCCAGAGTCTACCAAGAGTCCTTCAGAGTCCTCCCAGAGTCCTCCCAGAGTTCACCAAGAGTCCACCAAGACTCCACCAAGAGTCCACCAAGAGTCCACCAAAGGCCTCCAAGAGTCCACCAAGAGTCCACCAAGAGTCCACCAAAGTCCTCCCAGAGTCCACCAAGAGTCCACCAGAGTCCACCAAGAGTCCACCAGAGTCCACCAAGAGTCCACCAAGAGTCCACCAAAGTCCTACCAGAGACCACCAAGAGTCCACCAGAGTCCACCAGAGTCCACCAGAGTCCACCAAGAGTCCACCAAAGTCCTCCCAGAGTCCACCTGGAGTCCACCAAGAGTCCACCCAAGTCCTCCCAGAGTCCACCAAGAGTCCACCAAGAGTCCACCAAAGTCCTCCCAGAGTCCACCAAAGTCCTCCCAGAGTCCACCAAGAGTCCACCAAGAGTCCACCAAAGTCCTCCCAGAGTCCACCAAGAGTCCACCAGAGTCCACCAGAGTCCACCAAGAGTCCACTAGAGTCCACCAGAGTCCACCAAGAGTCCACCAAGAGTCCACCAGAGTCCACCAAGAGTCCACCAAAGGCCTCCCAGAGTCCACCAAGAGTCCACCAGAGTCCACCAGAGTCCACCAAGAGTCCACCAAGAGTCCACCAGAGTCCACCAAGAGTCCACCAGAGTCCACCAGAGTCCACCAAGAGTCCACCAAGAGTCCACCAGAGTCCTCCCAGAGTCCACCAAGAGTCCACCAAGAGTCCACCAAGAGTTCACCAAGAGTCCAACAGAGTCTTCCCAGAGTCCACCAAGAGTCCACCAAGAGTCCACCAAGAGTCCACCAGAGTCCTCCCTGAGTCCACCAGGAGTCCACCAAGAGTCCACCAAAGTACTCCCAGAGTCCACCAAGAGTCCTCCCAGAGTTCACCAAGAGTCCACCAAGACTCCACCAAGAGTCCACCAAGAGTCCACCAGAGTCCTCCCAGAGTCCACCAAGAGTCCACCAAAGTCCTCCCAGAGTCTACCAAGAGTCCTTCAGAGTCCTCCCAGAGTCCTCCCAGAGTTCACCAAGAGTCCACCAAGACTCCATCAAGAGTCCACCAAGAGTCCACCAAAGGCCTCCAAGAGTCCACCAAGAGTCCACCAAGAGTCCACCAAAGTCCTCCCAGAGTCCACCAAGAGTCCACCAGAGTCCACCAAGAGTCCACCAGAGTCCACCAAGAGTCCACCAAGAGTCCACCAAAGTCCTACCAGAGACCACCAAGAGTCCACCAGAGTCCACCAGAGTCCACCAGAGTCCACCAAGAGTCCACCAAAGTCCTCCCAGAGTCCACCAGGAGTCCACCTAGAGTCCACCCAAGTCCTCCCAGAGTCCACCAAGAGTCCACCAAGAGTCCACCAAAGTCCTCCCAGAGTCCACCAATGTCCTCCCAGAGTCCACCAAGAGTCCACCAGAGTCCACCAAAAGTCCACCAAGAGTCCACCAAGAGTCCACCAAAGTCCTCCCAGAGTCCACCAAGAGTCCACCAGAGTCCACCAGAGTCCACCAAGAGTCCACTAGAGTCCACCAGAGTCCACCAAGAGTCCACCAAGAGTCCACCAGAGTCCACCAAGAGTCCACCAAAGGCCTCCCAGAGTCCACCAAGAGTCCACCAGAGTCCACCAGAGTCCACCAAGAGTCCACCAAGAGTCCACCAGAGTCCACCAAGAGTCCACCAGAGTCCACCAAGAGTCCACCAAGAGTCCACCAGAGTCCACCAGAGTCCACCAAGAGTCCACCAAGAGTCCACCAAGAGTCCACCAAAGTCCTCCCAGAGTCCACCAAAGTCCTCCCAGAGTCCACCAGAGTCCACCAGAGTCCACCAAGAGTCCACCAAGAGTCCACCAGAGTCCACCAAGAGTCCACCAAAGTCCTCCCAGAGTCCACCAAGAGTCCACCAGAGTCCACCAGAGTCCACCAGAGTCCACCAAGAGTCCACCAAGAGTCCACCAGAGTCCACCAAGAGTCCACCAGAGTCCACCAGAGTCCACCAAGAGTCCACCAAGAGTCCACCAGAGTCCACCAGAGTCCACAAAGAGTCCACCAAGAGTCCACCAAGAGTCCACCAAAGTCCTCCCAGAGTCCACCAAAGTCCTCCCAGAGTCCACCAAGAGTCCACCAGAGTCCATCAAGAGTCCACCAAAGTCCTCCCAGAGTCCACCAAGAGTCCACCAGAGTCCACCAGAGTCCACCAAGAGTCCACCAGAGTCCACCAGAGTCCACCAAGAGTCCACCAAGAGTCCACCAGAGTCCACCAAGAGTCCACCAAAGTCCTCCCAGAGTCCACCAAGAGTCCACCAGAGTTCACCAGAGTCCACCAAGAGTCCACCAAGAGTCCACCAGAGTCCACCAAGAGTCCACCAAAGTCCTCCCAGAGACCACCAAGAGTCCACCATAGTCCACCAGAGTCCACCAAGAGTCCACCAAGAGTCCACCATGAGTCCACCAGAGTCCACCAAGAGTCCACCAGAGTTCTCCCAGAGTCTACCAGAGTCCTCCCAGAGTCCACCAGTGTCCACCAGAGTCCTCCCAGAGTCCACCAAGAGTCCACCAAGAGTCCACCAAGAGTTCACCAAGAGTCCACCAGAGTCTTCCCAGAGTCCACCAAGAGTCCACCAAGAGTCCACCAAGAGTCCACCAGAGTCCACCAGAGTCCACCAAGAGTCCACCAAGAGTCCACCAGAGTCCACCAAGAGTCCACCAAAGTCCTCCCAGAGTCCACCAAGAGTCCACCAGAGTCCACCAGAGTCCACCAAGAGTCCACCAAGAGTCCACCAGAGTCCACCAAGAGTCCACCAAAGTCCTCCCAGAGACCACCAAGAGTCCACCAGAGTCCACCAGAGTCCACCAAGAGTCCACCAAGAGTCCACCATGAGTCCACCAGAGTCCACCAAGAGTCCACCAGAGTTCTCCCAGAGTCTACCAGAGTCCTCCCAGAGTCCACCAGTGTCCACCAGAGTCCTCCCAGAGTCCACCAAGAGTCCACCAAGAGTTCACCAAGAGTCCACCAGAGTCTTCCCAGAGTCCACTAAGAGTCCACCAAGAGTCCACCAAGAGTCCACCAGAGTCCTCCCTGAGTCCACCAGGAGTCCACCAAGAGTCCACCAAAGTACTCCCAGAGTCCACCAAGAGTCCTCCCAGAGTCCACCAAGAGTCCACCAAGACTCCACCAAGAGTCCACCAAGAGTCCACCAGAGTCCTCCCAGAGTCCACCAAGAGTCCACCAAAGTCCTCCCAGAGTCTACCAAGAGTCCTTCAGAGTCCTCCCAGAGTCCTCCCAGAGTCCACCAGAGTCCACCAGAGTCCTCCCAGAGTCCACGAGAGTCCACCAAAAGTCCACCAGAGTCCTCCCAGAGTCCACCAAGAATTCACCAAGAGTTCACCAAGAGTCCTTCAGAGTCCTCCCAGAGTCCTCCCATAGTCCTCCCAGAGTTCACCAAGAGTCCACCAGATTCCTCACAGAGTCCACCAGGAATCCACCAAGAGTCCACCAAAGTCCTCCCAGAGTCCACCAGAGTCCACCAAGAGTTCACCAGAGTCCTCCCAGAGTCCTCCCAGAGTCCACCAAGAGTCCACCAAAGTCCTCCCAGAATCCACCAAGAGTCCACCAGAGTCCACCAAGAGTCCATCAAGAGTCCACCAGAGTCCACCAAGAGTCCACCAAGAGTCCACCAAAGTCCTCCCAGAGTCCACCAAGAGTCCACCAAAGTCCTCCCAGAGACCACCAAGAGTCCACCCAAGTCCTCCCAGAGTCCACCAAGAGTCCACCAAAGTCCTCCCAGAGTCCACCAGAGTCCACCAGAGTCCTCCCAGAGTCCACCAGAGTCCACCAAGAATTCACCAAGAGTTCACCAAGAGTCCTTCAGAGTCCTCCCAGAGTCCTCCCATAGTCCTCCCAGAGTTCACCAAGAGTCCACCAGAGTCCTCACAGAGTCCACCAGGGGGTCCACCAAGAGTCCACCAAAGTCCTCCCAGAGTCCACCAGAGTCCACCAAGAGTTCACCAGAGTCCTCCCAGAGTCCCCCCAGAGTCCACCAAAGTCCTCCTAGAATCCACCAAGAGTCCACCAGAGTCCACCAAGAGTCCATCAAGAGTCCACCAGAGTCCACCAAGAGTCCACCAAGAGTCCACCAAAGTCCTCCCAGAGTCCACCAAGAGTCCACCAAAGTCCTCCCAGAGACCACTAAGAGTCCACCCAAGTCCTCCCAGAGTCCACCAAGAGTCCACCAAAGTCCTCCCAGAGTCCACCAGGAGTCCTCCCAGAGTTCACCAAGAGTCCACCAAGACTCCACCAAGAGTCCACCAGAGTCCTCCCAGAGTCCACCAAGAGTCCACCAAAGGCCTCCAAGAGTCCACCAAGAGTCCACCAAGAGCCCACCAAAGTCCTCCCAGAGTCCACCAAGAGTCCACCAGAGTCCACCAAGAGTCCACCAGAGTCCACCAAGAGTCCACCAAAGTCCTACCAGAGACCACCAAGAGTCCACCAGAGTCCACCAGAGTCCACCAGAGTCCACCAAGAGTCCACCAAAGTCCTCCCAGAGTCCACCAGGAGTCCACCAAGAGTCCACCCAAGTCCTCCCAGAGTCCACCAAGAGTCCACCAAGAGTGCACCAAAGTCCTCCCAGAGTCCACCAAAGTCCTCCCAGAGTCCACCAAGAGTCCACCAGAGTCCACCAAGAGTCCACCAAGAGTCCACCAAGAGTCCACCAAAGTCCTCCCAGAGTCCACCAAGAGTCCACCAGAGTCCACCAGAGTCCACCAAGAGTCCACCAGAGTCCACCAGAGTCCACCAAGAGTCCACCAAAAGTCCACCAGAGTCCACCAAGAGTCCACCAAAGTCCTCCCAGAGTCCACCAAGAGTCCACCAGAGTCCACCAGAGTCCACCAAGAGTCCACCAAGAGTCCACCAGAGTCCACCAAGAGTCCACCAGAGTCCACCAGAGTCCACCAAGAGTCCACCAAGAGTCCACCAGAGTCCACCAGAGTCCACCAAGAGTCCACCAAGAGTCCACCAAGAGTCCACCAAAATCCTCCCAGAGTCCACCAAAGTCCTCCCAGAGTCCACCAGAGTCCACCAGAGTCCACCAAGAGTCCACCAAGAGTCCACCAGAGTCCCCCAAGAGTCCACCAAAGTCCTCCCAGAGTCCACCAAGAGTCCACCAGAGTCCACCAGGAGTCCACCAGGAGTCCACCAAGAGTCCACCAAGAGTCCACCAAAGTCCTCCCAGAGTCCACCAAGAGTCCACCAGAGTCCACCAAGAGTCCACCAGAGTCCTCCCAGAGTCCACCAGAGTCCACCAGAGTCCTCCCAGAGTCCACCAAGAGTCCATCAAGAGTCCACCAGAGTCCACCAAGAGATCCACCAAGAGTCCACCAAAGTCCTCCCAGAGTCCACCAAGAGTCCACCAAAGTCCTCCCAGAGACCACCAAGAGTCCACCCAAGTCCTCCCAGAGTCCACCAAGAGTCCACCAAAGTCCTCCCAGAGTCCACCAGGAGTCCTCCCAGAGTTCACCAAGAGTCCACCAAGACTCCACCAAGAGTCCACCAGAGTCCTCCCAGAGTCCACCAAGAGTCCACCAAAGGCCTCCAAGAGTCCACCAAGAGTCCACCAAGAGTCCACCAAAGTCCTCCCAGAGTCCACCAAGAGTCCACCAGAGTCCACCAAGAGTCCACCAGAGTCCACCAAGAGTCCACCAAGAGTCCACCAAAGTCCTACCAGAGACCACCAAGAGTCCACCAGAGTCCACCAGAGTCCACCAGAGTCCACCAAGAGTCCACCAAAGTCCTCCCAGAGTCCACCAGGAGTCCACCAAGAGTCCACCCAAGTCCTCCCAGAGTCCACCAAGAGTCCACCAAGAGTGCACCAAAGTCCTCCCAGAGTCCACCAAAGTCCTCCCAGAGTCCACCAAGAGTCCACCAAAGTCCTCCCAGAGTCCACCAAGAGTCCACCAAAGTCCTCCCAGAGACCACTAAGAGTCCACCCAAGTCCTCCCAGAGTCCACCAAGAGTCCACCAAAGTCCTCCCAGAGTCCACCAGGAGTCCTCCCAGAGTTCACCAAGAGTCCACCAAGACTCCACCAAGAGTCCACCAGAGTCCTCCCAGAGTCCACCAAGAGTCCACCAAAGGCCTCCAAGAGTCCACCAAGAGTCCACCAAGAGCCCACCAAAGTCCTCCCAGAGTCCACCAAGAGTCCACCAGAGTCCACCAAGAGTCCACCAGAGTCCACCAAGAGTCCACCAAGAGTCCACCAAAGTCCTACCAGAGACCACCAAGAGTCCACCAGAGTCCACCAGAGTCCACCAGAGTCCACCAAGAGTCCACCAAAGTCCTCCCAGAGTCCACCAGGAGTCCACCAAGAGTCCACCCAAGTCCTCCCAGAGTCCACCAAGAGTCCACCAAGAGTGCACCAAAGTCCTCCCAGAGTCCACCAAAGTCCTCCCAGAGTCCACCAAGAGTCCACCAGAGTCCACCAAGAGTCCACCAAGAGTCCACCAAGAGTCCACCAAAGTCCTCCCAGAGTCCACCAAGAGTCCACCAGAGTCCACCAGAGTCCACCAAGAGTCCACCAGAGTCCACCAGAGTCCACCAAGAGTCCACCAAGAGTCCACCAGAGTCCACCAAGAGTCCACCAAAGTCCTCCCAGAGTCCACCAAGAGTCCACCAGAGTCCACCAGAGTCCACCAAGAGTCCACCAAGAGTCCACCAGAGTCCACCAAGAGTCCACCAGAGTCCACCAGAGTCCACCAAGAGTCCACCAAGAGTCCACCAGAGTCCACCAGAGTCCACCAAGAGTCCACCAAGAGTCCACCAAGAGTCCACCAAAATCCTCCCAGAGTCCACCAAAGTCCTCCCAGAGTCCACCAGAGTCCACCAGAGTCCACCAAGAGTCCACCAAGAGTCCACCAGAGTCCCCCAAGAGTCCACCAAAGTCCTCCCAGAGTCCACCAAGAGTCCACCAGAGTCCACCAGGAGTCCACCAGGAGTCCACCAAGAGTCCACCAAGAGTCCACCAAAGTCCTCCCAGAGTCCACCAAGAGTCCACCAGAGTCCACCAAGAGTCCACCAGAGTCCTCCCAGAGTCCACCAGAGTCCACCAGAGTCCTCCCAGAGTCCACCAAGAGTCCATCAAGAGTCCACCAGAGTCCACCAAGAGTCCACCAAGAGTCCACCAAAGTCCTCCCAGAGTCCACCAAGAGTCCACCAAAGTCCTCCCAGAGACCACCAAGAGTCCACCCAAGTCCTCCCAGAGTCCACCAAGAGTCCACCAAAGTCCTCCCAGAGTCCACCAGGAGTCCTCCCAGAGTTCACCAAGAGTCCACCAAGACTCCACCAAGAGTCCACCAGAGTCCTCCCAGAGTCCACCAAGAGTCCACCAAAGGCCTCCAAGAGTCCACCAAGAGTCCACCAAGAGTCCACCAAAGTCCTCCCAGAGTCCACCAAGAGTCCACCAGAGTCCACCAAGAGTCCACCAGAGTCCACCAAGAGTCCACCAAGAGTCCACCAAAGTCCTACCAGAGACCACCAAGAGTCCACCAGAGTCCACCAGAGTCCACCAGAGTCCACCAAGAGTCCACCAAAGTCCTCCCAGAGTCCACCAGGAGTCCACCAAGAGTCCACCCAAGTCCTCCCAGAGTCCACCAAGAGTCCACCAAGAGTGCACCAAAGTCCTCCCAGAGTCCACCAAAGTCCTCCCAGAGTCCACCAAGAGTCCACCAGAGTCCACCAAGAGTCCACCAAGAGTCCACCAAGAGTCCACCAAAGTCCTCCCAGAGTCCACCAAGAGTCCACCAGAGTCCACCAGAGTCAACCAAGAGTCCACCAAGAGTCCACCAGAGTCCACCAAGAGTCCACCAAAGTCCTCCCAGAGTCCACCAAGAGTCCACCAGAGTCCACCAGAGTCCACCAAGAGTCCACCAAGAGTCCACCAGAGTCCACCAAGAGTCCACCAGAGTCCACCAGAGTCCACCAAGAGTCCACCAAGAGTCCACCAGAGTCCACCAGAGTCCACCAAGAGTCCACCAAGAGTCCACCAAGAGTCCACCAAAATCCTCCCAGAGTCCACCAAAGTCCTCCCAGAGTCCACCAGAGTCCACCAGAGTCCACCAAGAGTCCACCAAGAGTCCACCAGAGTCCACCAAGAGTCCACCAAAGTCCTCCCAGAGTCCACCAAGAGTCCACCAGAGTCCACCAGGAGTCCACCAGGAGTCCACCAAGAGTCCACCAAGAGTCCACCAAAGTCCTCCCAGAGTCCACCAAGAGTCCACCAGAGTCCACCAAGAGTCCACCAGAGTCCTCCCAGAGTCCACCAGAGTCCACCACAGTCCTCCCGGAGTCCACCAAGAGTCCACCAAGAGTCCACCAGAGTCCACCAAGAGTCCACCAGAGTCCACCAAGAATCCACCAGAGTCCTCCCAGAGTCCACCCAGAGTCCTCCCAGAGTCCACCAAGAGTCCACCAAGAGTTCACCAAGAGTCCTTCAGAGTCCTCCCAGAGTCCTCCCAGAGTTCACCAAGAGTCCACCAAGACTCCACCAAGAGTCCACCAAGAGTCCACCAGAGTCCTCCCAGAGTCCACCAAGAGTCCACCAAAGTCCTCCCAGAGTCTACCAAGAGTCTTTCAGAGTCCACCAAGAGTCCACCGGAGTCCACCAAGAGTCCACCAAAGGCCTCCCAGAGTCCACCAAGAGTCCACCGAGAGTCCACCAGAGTCCTCCCAGAGTCCTCCCAGAGTCCACCAAGAGTCCACCAAGAGTTCACCAAGAGTCCTTCAGAGTCCTCCCAGAGTCCTCCCAGAGTTCACCAAGAGTCCACCAAGACTCCACCAAGAGTCCACCAAGAGTCCACCAGAGTCCTCCCAGAGTCCACCAAGAGTCCACCAAAGTCCTCCCAGAGTCTACCAAGAGTCCTTCAGAGTTCTCCCAGAGTCCTCCCAGAGTTCACCAAGAGTCCACCAAGACTCCACCAAGAGTCCACCAAGAGTCCACCAAAGGCCTCCAAGAGTCCACCAAGAGTCCACCAAGAGTCCACCAAAGTCCTCCCAGAGTCCACCAAGAGTCCACCAGAGTCCACCAAGAGTCCACCAGAGTCCACCAAGAGTCCACCAAAGTCCTACCAGAGACCACCAAGAGTCCACCAGAGTCCACCAGAGTCCACCAGAGTCCACCAAAGTCCTCCCAGAGTCCACCAGGAGTCCACCAAGAGTCCACCCAAGTCCTCCCAGAGTCCACCAAGAGTCCACCAAGAGTCCACCAAAGTCCTCCCAGAGTCCACCAAAGTCCTCCCAGAGTCCACCAAGAGTCCACCAGAGTCCACCAAGAGTCCACCAAGAGTCCACCAAAGTCCTCCCAGAGTCCACCAGGAGTCCACCAAGAGTCCACCCAAGTCCTCCCAGAGTCCACCAAGAGTCCACCAAGAGTGCACCAAAGTCCTCCCAGAGTCCACCAAAGTCCTCCCAGAGTCCACCAAGAGTCCACCAGAGTCCACCAAGAGTCCACCAAGAGTCCACCAAGAGTCCACCAAAGTCCTCCCAGAGTCCACCAAGAGTCCACCAGAGTCCACCAGAGTCAACCAAGAGTCCACCAAGAGTCCACCAGAGTCCACCAAGAGTCCACCAAAGTCCTCCCAGAGTCCACCAAGAGTCCACCAGAGTCCACCAGAGTCCACCAAGAGTCCACCAAGAGTCCACCAGAGTCCACCAAGAGTCCACCAGAGTCCACCAGAGTCCACCAAGAGTCCACCAAGAGTCCACCAGAGTCCACCAGAGTCCACCAAGAGTCCACCAAGAGTCCACCAAGAGTCCACCAAAATCCTCCCAGAGTCCACCAAAGTCCTCCCAGAGTCCACCAGAGTCCACCAAGAGTCCACCAAGAGTCCACCAGAGTCCACCAAGAGTCCACCAAAGTCCTCCCAGAGTCCACCAAGAGTCCACCAGAGTCCACCAGGAGTCCACCAGGAGTCCACCAAGAGTCCACCAAGAGTCCACCAAAGTCCTCCCAGAGTCCACCAAGAGTCCACCAGAGTCCACCAAGAGTCCACCAGAGTCCTCCCAGAGTCCACCAGAGTCCACCAGAGTCCTCCCGGAGTCCACCAAGAGTCCACCAAGAGTCCACCAGAGTCCACCAAGAGTCCACCAGAGTCCACCAAGAATCCACCAGAGTCCTCCCAGAGTCCACCCAGAGTCCTCCCAGAGTCCACCAAGAGTCCACCAAGAGTTCACCAAGAGTCCTTCAGAGTCCTCCCAGAGTCCTCCCAGAGTTCACCAAGAGTCCACCAAGACTCCACCAAGAGTCCACCAAGAGTCCACCAGAGTCCTCCCAGAGTCCACCAAGAGTCCACCAAAGTCCTCCCAGAGTCTACCAAGAGTCTTTCAGAGTCCACCAAGAGTCCACCGGAGTCCACCAAGAGTCCACCAAAGGCCTCCCAGAGTCCACCAAGAGTCCACCAAGAGTCCACCAGAGTCCTCCCAGAGTCCTCCCAGAGTCCACCAAGAGTCCACCAAGAGTTCACCAAGAGTCCTTCAGAGTCCTCCCAGAGTCCTCCCAGAGTTCACCAAGAGTCCACCAAGACTCCACCAAGAGTCCACCAAGAGTCCACCAGAGTCCTCCCAGAGTCCACCAAGAGTCCACCAAAGTCCTCCCAGAGTCTACCAAGAGTCCTTCAGAGTCCTCCCAGAGTCCTCCCAGAGTTCACCAAGAGTCCACCAAGACTCCACCAAGAGTCCACCAAGAGTCCACCAAAGGCCTCCAAGAGTCCACCAAGAGTCCACCAAGAGTCCACCAAAGTCCACCAAAGTCCTCCCAGAGTCCACCAAGAGTCCACCAGAGTCCACCAAGAGTCCACCAGAGTCCACCAAGAGTCCACCAAAGTCCTACCAGGGACCACCAAGAGTCCACCAGAGTCCACCAGAGTCCACCAGAGTCCACCAAAGTCCTCCCAGAGTCCACCAGGAGTCCACCAAGAGTCCACCCAAGTCCTCCCAGAGTCCACCAAGAGTCCACCAAGAGTCCACCAAAGTCCTCCCAGAGTCCACCAAAGTCCTCCCAGAGTCCACCAAGAGTCCACCAGAGTCCACCAAGAGTCCACCAAGAGTCCACCAAGAGTCCACCAAAAGTCCACCAAAGTCCTCCCAGAGTCCACCAATAGTCCACCAGAGTCCACCAGAGTCCACCAAGAGTCCACCAGAGTCCACCAGAGTCCACCAAGAGTCCTCCAAGAGTCCACCAGAGTCCACCAAGAGTCCACCAAAGTCCTCCCAGAGTCCACCAGAGTCCACCAGAGTCCACCAGAGTCCACCAAGAGTCCACCAAGAGTCCACCAGAGTCCACCAAGAGTCCACCAGAGTCCACCAGAGTCCACCAAGAGTCCACCAAGAGTCCACCAGAGTCCACCATAGTCCACCAAGAGTCCACCAGGAGTCCACCAAGAGTCCACTAAAGTCCTCCCAGAGTCCACCAAAGTCGTCCCAGAGTCCACCAGAGTCCACCAGAGTCAGCCAAGAGTCCACCAAGAGTCCTTCAGAGTCCTCCCAGTGTCCTCCCAGAGTTCACCAAGAGTCCACCAAGACTCCACCAAGAGTCCACCAAGAGTCCACCAGAGTCCTCCCAGAGTCCACCAAGAGTCCACCAAAGTCCTCCCAGAGTCTACCAAGAGTCTTTCAGAGTCCACCAAGAGTCCACCGGAGTCCACCAAGAGTCCACCAAAGGCCTCCCAGAGTCCACCAAGAGTCCACCAAGAGTCCACCAGAGTCCTCCCAGAGTCCACCAGAGTCCACCAAGAGTCCACCAAGAGTCCACCAAAGGCCTCCCAGAGTCCACCAGAGTCCACCAAGAGTCCACCAAGAGTCCACCAAGAGTCCACCAAGAGTCCACCAAAGTCCTCCCAGAGTCCACCAAAGTCCTCCCAGAGTCCACCAGAGTCCACCAGAGTCCACCAAGAGTCCACCAAGAGTCCTTCAGAGTCCTCCCAGAGTCCTCCCAGAGTTCACCAAGAGTCCACCAAGACTCCACCAAGAGTCTACCAAGAGTCCACCAGAGTCCTCCCAGAGTCCACCAAGAGTCCACCAAAGTCCTCACAGAGTCTACCAAGAGTCCTTCAGAGTCCACCAAGAGTCCACCGGAGTCCACCAAAAGTCCACCAAAGGCCTCCCAGAGTCCACCAAGAGTCCACCAAGAGTCCACCAGAGTCCTCCCAGAGTCCTCCCAGAGTCCACCAAGAGTCCACCAAGAGTTCACCAAGAGTCCTTCAGAGTCCTCCCAGAGTCCTCCCAGAGTTCACCAAGAGTCCACCAAGACTCCACCAAGAGTCCACCAAGAGTCCACCAGAGTCCTCCCAGAGTCCACCAAGAGTCCACCAAAGTCCTCCCAGAGTCTACCAAGAGTCCTTCAGAGTCCTCCCAGAGTCCTCCCAGAGTTCACCAAGAGTCCACCAAGACTCCACTAAGAGTCCACCAAGAGTCCACCAAAGGCCTCCAAGAGTCCACCAAGAGTCCACCAAGAGTCCACCAAAGTATTCCCAGAGTCCACCAAGAGTCCACCAGAGTCCACCAAGAGTCCACCAAGAGTCCACCAAAGTCCTACCAGAGACCACCAAGAGTCCACCAGAGTCCACCAGAGTCCACCAGAGTCCACCAAGAGTCCACCAAAGTCCTCCCAGAGTCCACCAAGAGTCCACCAGAGTCCACCAGAGTCCACCAAGAGTCCACCAGAGTCCACCAGAGTCCACCAAGAGTCCACCAAGAGTCCACCAAAGTCCTCCCAGAGTCCACCAAGAGTCCACCAGAGTACACCAGAGTCCACCAAGAGTCCACCAAGAGTCCACCAGAGTCCACCAAGAGTCCACCAGAGTCCACCAGAGTCCACCAAGAGTCCACCAAGAGTCCACCAGAGTCCACCAGAGTCCACCAAGAGTCCACCAAGAGTCCACCAAGAGTCCACGAAAGTCCTCCCAGAGTCCACCAAAGTCCTCCCAGAGTCCACCAGAGTCCACCAGAGTCCACCAAGAGTCCACCAAAGTCCTCCCAGAGTCCACCAAGAGTCCACCAAAGTCCTCCCAGAGTCCACCAAGAGTCCACCAGAGTCCACCAGAGTCCACCAAGAGTCCACCAAGAGTCCACCAGAGTCCACAAAGAGTCCACCAGAGTCCACCAGAGTCCACCAAGAGTTCACCAAGAGTCCACCAGAGTCCACCAAAGTCCACCAAGAGTCCACCAAGAGTCCACCAAAGTCCTCCCAGAGTCCACCAAAGTCCTCCCAGAGTCCACCAAGAGTCCACCAGAGTCCACCAAGAGTCCACCAAAGTCCTCCCAGAGTCCACCAAGAGTCCACAAGAGTCCACCAGAATCCACCAAGAGTCCACCAGAGTCCACCAGAGTCCACCAAGAGTCCACCAAGAGTCCACCAGAGTCCACCAAGAGTCCACCAAAGTCCTCCCAGAGTCCACCAAGAGTCCACCAGAGTCCACCAGAGTCCACCAAGAGTCCACCAAGAGTCCACCAGAGTCCACCAAGAGTCCACCAGAGTCCACCAGAGTCCACCAAGAGTCCACCAAGAGTCCACCAGAGTCCACCAGAGTCCACCAAGAGTCCACCAAGAGTCCACCAAGAGTCCACCAAAGTCCTCCTAGAGTCCACCAAAGTCCTCCCAGAGTCCACCAGAGTCAGACAGAGTCCACCAAGAGTCCACCAAGAGTCCACCAGAGTCCACCAAGAGTCCACCAAAGTCCTCCCAGAGTCCACCAAAAGTCCACCAGAGTCCACCAGAGTCCACCAAGAGTCCACCAAGAGTCCACCAGAGTCCACCAAGAGTCCACCAGAGTCCACCAGAGTCCACCAAGAGTCCACCAAGAGTCCACCAGAGTCCACCAGAGTCCACCAAGAGTCCACCAAGAGTCCACCAAAGTCCTCCCAGAGTCCACCAAAGTCCTCCCAGAGTCCACCAAGAGTCCACCAGAGTCCACCAAGAGTCCACCAAAGTCCTCCCAGAGTCCACCAAGAGTCCACCAGAGTCCACCAGAGTCCACCAAGAGTCCACCAGAGTCCACCAGTGTCCACCAAGAGTCCACCAAGAGTCCACCAGAGTCCACCAAGAGTCCACCAAAGTCCTCCCAGAGTCCACCAAGAGTCCACCAGAGTCCACCAGAGTCCACCAAGAGTCCACCAAGAGTCCACCAGAGTCCACCAAGAGTCCACCAAAGTCCTCCCAGAGTCCACCAAGAGTCCACCAGAGTCCACCAGAGTCCACCAGAGTCCACCAAGAGTCCACCAAGAGTCCACCAGAGTCCACCAAGAGTCCACCAAAGTCCTCCCAGAGTCCACCAAGAGTCCACCAGAGTCCACCAGAGTCCACCAAGAGTCCATCAAGAGTCCACCAGAGTCCACCAAGAGTCCACCAGAGTCCACCAGAGTCCACCAAGAGTCCACCAGAGTCCACCAAGAGTCCACCAAGAGTCCACCAAGAGTCCACCAGAGTCCACCAAGAGTCCACCAAAGTCCTCCCAGAGTCCACCAAGAGTCCACCAGAGTCCACCAGAGTCCACCAAGAGTCCACCAAGAGTCCACCAGAGTCCACCAAGAGTCCACCAAAGTCCTCCCAGAGTCCACCAAGAGTCCACCAGAGTCCACCAGAGTCCACCAAGAGTCCACCAAGAGTCCACCAGAGTCCACCAAGAGTCCACCAAAGTCCTCCCAGAGTCCACCAAGAGTCCACCAGAGTCCACCAGAGTCCACCAAGAGTCCACCAAGAGTCCACCAGAGTCCACCAAGAGTCCACCAGAGTCCACCAGAGTCCACCAAGAGTCCACCAAGAGTCCACCAGAGTCCACCAGAGTCCACCAAGAGTCCACCAAGAGTCCACCAATAGTCCACCAAAGTCCTCCCAGAGTCCACCAAAGTCCTCCCAGAGTCCACCAGAGTCCACCAGAGTCCACCAAGAGTCCACCAAGAGTCCACCAAGAGTACACCAAGAGTCCACCAGAGTCCACCAAGAGTCCACCAAAGTCCTCCCAGAGTCCACCAAGAGTCCACCAGAGTCCACCAGAGTCCACCAAGAGTCCACCAGGAGTCCACCAGAGTCCACCAAGAGTCCACCAGAGTCCACCAGAGTCCACCAAGAGTCCACCAAGAGTCCACCAGAGTCCACCAGAGTCCACCAAGAGTCCACCAAGAGTCCACCAAAGTCCTCCCAGAGTCCACCAAAGTCCTCCCAGAGTCCACCAGAGTCCACCAAGAGTCCACCAAGAGTCCACCAGAGTCCACCAAAAGTCCACCAAAGTCCTCCCAGAGTCCACCAAGAGTCCACCAGAGTCCACCAGAGTCCACCAAGAGTCCACCAAGAGTCCACCAGAGTCCACCAAGAGTCCACCAGAGTCCACCAGAGTCCACCAAGAGTCCACCAAGAGTCCACCAGAGTCCACCAAGAGTCCATCAAGAGTCCACCAAGAGTCCACCAAAGTCCTCCCAGAGTCCACCAAAGTCCTCCCAGAGTCCACCAAGAGTCCACCAGAGTCCACCAAGAGTCCACCAAAGTCCTCCCAGAGTCCACCAAGAGTCCACCAGAGTCCACCAGAGTCCACCAAGAGTCCACCAGAGTCCACCAGAGTCCACCAAGAGTCCACCAAGAGTCCACCAGAGTCCACCAAGAGTCCACCAAAGTCCTCCCAGAGTCCACCAAGAGTCCACCAGAGTCCACCAGAGTCCACCAAGAGTCCACCAAGAGTCCACCAGAGTCCACCAAGAGTCCACCAAAGTCCTCCCAGAGACCACCAAGAGTCCACCAGAGTCCACCAGAGTCCACCAAGAGTCCACCAAGAGTCCACCAAGAGTCCACCAAGACTCCACCAAGAGTCCACCAGAGTCCTCCCAGAGTCCACCAAGAGTCCACCAAAGGCATCCAAGAGTCCACCAAGAGTCCACCAAGAGTCCACCAAAGTCCTCCCAGAGTCCACCAAGAGTCCACCAGAGTCCACCAAGAGTCCACCAGAGTACACCAAGAGTCCACCAAAGTCCTACCAGAGACCACCAAGAGTCCACCAGAGTCCACCAGAGTCCACCAGAGTCCACCAAGAGTCCACCAGAGTCCACCAAGAGTCCACCAAAGTCCTCCCAGAGTCCACCAAGAGTCCACCAGAGTCCACCAGAGTCCACCAAGAGTCCACCAGAGTCCACCAGAGTCCACCAAGAGTCCACCAAGAGTCCACCAGAGTCCACCAAGAGTCCACCAAAGTCCTCCCAGAGTCCACCAAGAGTCCACCAGAGTCCACCAGAGTCCACCAAGAGTCCACCAAAGTCCTCCCAGAGACCACCAAGAGTCCACCAAAGTCCTCCCAGAGTCCACCAGGAGTCCTCCCAGAGTTCACCAAGAGTCCACCAAGACTCCACCAAGAGTCCACCAGAGTCCTCCCAGAGTCCACCAAGAGTCCACCAAAGGCCTACAAGAGTCCACCAAGAGTCCACCAAGAGTCCACCAAAGTCCTCCCAGAGTCCACCAAGAGTCCACCAGAGTCCACCAAGAGTCCACCAGAGTCCACCAAGAGTCCACCAAGAGTCCACCAAAGTCCTACCAGAGACCACCAAGAGTCCACCAGAGTCCACCAGAGTCCACCAGAGTCCACCAAGAGTCCACCAAAGTCCTCCCAGAGTCCACCAGGAGTCCACCAAGAGTCCACCCAAGTCCTCCCAGAGTCCACCAAGAGTCCACCAAGAGTGCACCAAAGTCCTCCCAGAGTCCACCAAAGTCCTCCCAGAGTCCACCAAGAGTCCACCAGAGTCCACCAAGAGTCCACCAAGAGTCCACCAAGAGTCCACCAAAGTCCTCCCAGAGTCCACCAAGAGTCCACCAGAGTCCACCAGAGTCCACCAAGAGTCCACCAGAGTCCACCAGAGTCCACCAAGAGTCCACCAAGAGTCCACCAGAGTCCACCAAGAGTCCACCAAAGTCCTCCCAGAGTCCACCAAGAGTCCACCAGAGTCCACCAGAGTCCACCAAGAGTCCACCAAGAGTCCACCAGAGTCCACCAAGAGTCCACCAGAGTCCACCAGAGTCCACCAAGAGTCCACCAAGAGTCCACCAGAGTCCACCAGAGTCCACCAAGAGTCCACCAAGAGTCCACCAAGAGTCCACCAAAATCCTCCCAGAGTCCACCAAAGTCCTCCCAGAGTCCACCAGAGTCCACCAGAGTCCACCAAGAGTCCACCAAGAGTCCACCAGAGTCCACCAAGAGTCCACCAAAGTCCTCCCAGAGTCCACCAAGAGTCCACCAGAGTCCACCAGGAGTCCACCAGGAGTCCACCAAGAGTCCACCAAGAGTCCACCAAAGTCCTCCCAGAGTCCACCAAGAGTCCACCAGAGTCCACCAAGAGTCCACCAGTGTCCTCCCAGAGTCCACCAGAGTCCACCAGAGTCCTCCCAGAGTCCACCAAGAGTCCATCAAGAGTCCACCAGAGTCCACCAAGAGTCCACCAAGAGTCCACCAAAGTCCTCCCAGAGTCCACCAAGAGTCCACCAAAGTCCTCCCAGAGACCACCAAGAGTCCACCCAAGTACTCCCAGAGTCCACCAAGAGTCCACCAAAGTCCTCCCAGAGTCCACCAGGAGTCCTCCCAGAGTTCACCAAGAGTCCACCAAGACTCCACCAAGAGTCCACCAGAGTCCTCCCAGAGTCCACCAAGAGTCCACCAAAGGCCTCCAAGAGTCCACCAAGAGTCCACCAAGAGTCCACCAAAGTCCTCCCAGAGTCCACCAAGAGTCCACCAGAGTCCACCAAGAGTCCACCAGAGTCCACCAAGAGTCCACCAAGAGTCCACCAAAGTCCTACCAGAGACCACCAAGAGTTCACCAGAGTCCACCAGAGTCCACCAAGAGTCCACCAAAGTCCTCCCAGAGTCCACCAGGAGTCCACCAAGAGTCCACCCAAGTCCTCCCAGAGTCCACCAAGAGTCCACCAAGAGTGCACCAAAGTCCTCCCAGAGTCCACCAAAGTCCTCCCAGAGTCCACCAAGAGTCCACCAGAGTCCACCAAGAGTCCACCAAGAGTCCACCAAGAGTCCACCAAAGTCCTCCCAGAGTCCAACAAGAGTCCACCAGAGTCCACCAGAGTCAACCAAGAGTCCACCAAGAGTCCACCAGAGTCCACCAAGAGTCCACCAAAGTCCTCCCAGAGTCCACCAAGAGTCCACCAGAGTCCACCAGAGTCCACCAAGAGTCCACCAAGAGTCCACCAGAGTCCACCAAGAGTCCACCAGAGTCCACCAGAGTCCACCAAGAGTCCACCAAGAGTCCACCAGAGTCCACCAGAGTCCACCAAGAGTCCACCAAGAGTCCACCAAGAGTCCACCAAAATCCTCCCAGAGTCCACCAAAGTCCTCCCAGAGTCCACCAGAGTCCACCAGAGTCCACCAAGAGTCCACCAAGAGTCCACCAGAGTCCACCAAGAGTCCACCAAAGTCCTCCCAGAGTCCACCAAGAGTCCACCAGAGTCCACCAGGAGTCCACCAGGAGTCCACCAAGAGTCCACCAAGAGTCCACCAAAGTCCTCCCAGAGTCCACCAAGAGTCCACCAGAGTCCACCAAGAGTCCACCAGAGTCCTCCCAGAGTCCACCAGAGTCCACCAGAGTCCTCCCGGAGTCCACCAAGAGTCCACCAAGAGTCCACCAGAGTCCACCAAGAGTCCACCAGAGTCCACCAAGAATCCACCAGAGTCCTCCCAGAGTCCACCCAGAGTCCTCCCAGAGTCCACCAAGAGTCCACCAAGAGTTCACCAAGAGTCCTTCAGAGTCCTCCCAGAGTCCTCCCAGAGTTCACCAAGAGTCCACCAAGACTCCACCAAGAGTCCACCAAGAGTCCACCAGAGTCCTCCCAGAGTCCACCAAGAGTCCACCAAAGTCCTCCCAGAGTCTACCAAGAGTCTTTCAGAGTCCACCAAGAGTCCACCGGAGTCCACCAAGAGTCCACCAAAGGCCTCCCAGAGTCCACCAAGAGTCCACCAAGAGTCCACCAGAGTCCTCCCAGAGTCCTCCCAGAGTCCACCAAGAGTCCACCAAGAGTTCACCAAGAGTCCTTCAGAGTCCTCCCAGAGTCCTCCCAGAGTTCACCAAGAGTCCACCAAGACTCCACCAAGAGTCCACCAAGAGTCCACCAGAGTCCTCCCAGAGTCCACCAAGAGTCCACCAAAGTCCTCCCAGAGTCTACCAAGAGTCCTTCAGAGTCCTCCCAGAGTCCTCCCAGAGTTCACCAAGAGTCCACCAAGACTCCACCAAGAGTCCACCAAGAGTCCACCAAAGGCCTCCAAGAGTCCACCAACAGTCCACCAAGAGTCCACCAAAGTCCTCCCAGAGTCCACCAAGAGTCCACCAGAGTCCACCAATAGTCCACCAGAGTCCACCAAGAGTCCACCAAAGTCCTACCAGAGACCACCAAGAGTCCACCAGAGTCCACCAGAGTCCACCAGAGTCCACCAGAGTCCTCCCAGAGTCCACCAGGAGTCCACCAAGAGTCCACCCAAGTCCTCCCAAAGTCCACCAAGAGTCCACCAAGAGTCCACCAAAGTCCTCCCAGAGTCCACCAAAGTCCTCCCAGAGTCCACCAAGAGTCCACCAGAGTCCACCAAGAGTCCACCAAGAGTCCACCAAGAGTCCACCAAAGTCCTCCCAGAGTCCACCAAGAGTCCACCAGAGTCCACCAGAGTCCACCAAGAGTCCACCAGAGTCCACCAGACTCCACCAAGAGTCCTCCAAGAGTCCACCAGAGTCCACCAAGAGTCCACCAAAGTCCTCCCAGAGTCCACCAAGAGTCCACCAGAGTCCACCAGAGTCCACCAGAGTCCACCAGAGTCCACCAAGAGTCCACCAGAGTCCACCAAGAGTCCACCAGAGTCCACCAGAGTCCACCAAGAGTCCACCAAGAGTCCACCAGAGTCCACCAGAGTCCACCAAGAGTCCACCAAGAGTCCACCAAGAGTCCACCAAAGTCCTCCCAGAGTCCACCAAAGTCGTCCCAGAGTCCACCAGAGTCCACCAGAGTCAGCCAAGAGTCCACCAAGAGTCCTTCAGAGTCCTCCCAGAGTCCTCCCAGAGTTCACCAAGAGTCTACCAAGACTCCACCAAGAGTCCACCAAGAGTCCACCAGAGTCCTCCCAGAGTCCACCAAGAGTCCACCAGAGTCCTCCCAGAGTCCACCAGAGTCCACCAAGAGTCCACCAAGAGTCCACCAAAGGCCTCCCAGAGTCCACCAGAGTCCACCAAGAGTCCACCAAGAGTCCACCAAGAGTCCACCAAAGTCCTCCCAGAGTCCACCAAAGTCCTCCCAGAGTCCACCAGAGTCCACCAGAGTCCACCAAGAGTCCACCAAGAGTCCTTCAGAATCCTCCTAGAGTCCTCCCAGAGTTCACCAAGAGTCCACCAAGACTCCACCAAGAGTCCACCAAGAGTCCACCAGAGTCCTCCCAGAGTCCACCAAGAGTCCACCAAAGTCCTCACAGAGTCCACCAAGAGTCCTTCAGAGTCCACCAAGAGTCCACCGGAGTCCACCAAGAGTCCACCAAAGGCCTCCCAGAGTCCACCAAGAGTCCACCAAGAGTCCACCAGAGTCCTCCCAGAGTCCTCCCAGAGTCCACCAAGAGTCCACCAAGAGTTCACCAAGAGTCCTTCAGAGTCCTCCCAGAGTCCTCCCAGAGTTCACCAAGAGTCCACCAAGACTCCACCAAGAGTCCACCAAGAGTCCACCAAGAGTCCACCAGAGTCCTCCCAGAGTCCACCAAGAGTCCACCAAAGTCCTCCCAGAGTCTACCAAGAGTCCTTCAGAGTCCTCCCAGAGTCCTCCCAGAGTTCACCAAGAGTCCACCAAGACTCCACTAAGAGTCCACCAAGAGTCCACCAAAGGCCTCCAAGAGTCCACCAAGAGTCCACCAAGAGTCCACCAAAGTCCTCCCAGAGTCCACCAAGAGTCCACCAGAGTCCACCAAGAGTCCACCAGAGTCCACCAAGAGTCCACCAAGAGTCCACCAAAGTCCTACCAGAGACCACCAAGAGTCCACCAGAGTCCACCAGAGTCCACCAGAGTCCACCAAGAGTCCACCAAAGTCCTCCCAGAGTCCACCAGGAGTCCACCAAGAGTCCACCCAAGTCCTCCCAGAGTCCACCAAGAGTCCACCAAGAGTCCACCAAGAGTCCACCAAAGTCCTCCCAGAGTCCACCAAAGTCCTCCCAGAGTCCACCAAGAGTCCACCAGAGTCCACCAAGAGTCCACCAAGAGTCCACCAAGAGTCCACCAAAGTCCTCCCAGAGTCCACCAAGAGTCCACCAGAGTCCACCAGAGTCCACCAAGAGTCCACCAGAGTCCACCAGAGTCCACCAAGAGTCCACCAAGAGTCCACCAAAGTCCTCCCAGAGTCCACCAAGAGTCCACCAGAGTACACCAGAGTCCACCAAGAGTCCACCAAGAGTCCACCAGAGTCCACCAAGAGTCCACCAGAGTCCACCAGAGTCCACCAAGAGTCCACCAAGAGTCCACCAGAGTCCACCATAGTCCACCAAGAGTCCACCAAGAGTCCACCAAGATTCCACGAAAGTCCTCCCAGAGTCCACCAAAGTCCTCCCAGAGTCCACCAGAGTCCACCAGAGTCCACCAAGAGTCCACCAAAGTCCTCCCAGAGTCCACCAAGAGTCCACCAAAGTCCTCCCAGAGTCCACCAAGAGTCCACCAGAGTCCACCAGAGTCCACCAAGAGTCCACCAAGAGTCCACCAGAGTCCACCAAGAGTCCACCAGAGTCCACCAGAGTCCACCAAGAGTTCACCAAGAGTCCACCAGAGTCCACCAAAGTCCACCAAGAGTCCACCAAGTGTCCACCAAAGTCCTCCCAGAGTCCACCAAAGTCCTCCCAGAGTCCACCAAGAGTCCACCAGAGTCCACCAAGAGTCCACCAAAGTCCTCCCAGAGTCCACCAAGAGTCCACCAGAGTCCACCAGAGTCCACCAAGAGTCCACCAAGAGTCCACCAGAGTCCACCAAGAGTCCACCAAAGTCCTCCCAGAGTCCACCAAGAGTCCACCAGAGTCCACCAGAGTCCACCAAGAGTGCACCAAGAGTCCACCAGAGTCCACCAAGAGTCCACCAAAGTCCTCCCAGAGTCCACCAAGAGTCCACCAGAGTCCACCAGAGTCCACCAAGAGTCCACCAAGAGTCCACCAGAGTCCACCAAGAGTCCACCAAAGTCCTCCCAGAGTCCACCAAGAGTCCACCAGAGTCCACCAGAGTCCACCAAGAGTCCACCAGAGTCCACCAGAGTCCACCAAGAGTCCACCAAGAGTCCACCAGAGTCCACCAGAGTCCACCAAGAGTCCACCAAGAGTCCACCAAAGTCCTCCCAGAGTCCACCAAAGTCCTCCCAGAGTCCACCAAGAGTCCACCAGAGTCCACCAAGAGTCCACCAAAGTCCTCCCAGAGTCCACCAAGAGTCCACCAGAGTCCACCAGAGTCCACCAAGAGTCCACCAGAGTCCACCAGAGTCCACCAAGAGTCCACCAAGAGTCCACCAGAGTCCACCAAGAGTCCACCAAAGTCCTCCCAGAGTCCAACAAGAGTCCACCAGAGTCCACAGAGTCCACCAAGAGTCCACCAAGAGTCCACCAGAGTCCACCAAGAGTCCACCAAAGTCCTCCCAGAGACCACCAAGAGTCCACCAGAGTCCACCAGAGTCCACCAAGAGTCCACCAAAGTCCTCCCAGAGTCCACCAAGAGTCCACCAGAGTCCACCAGAGTCCACCAAGAGTCCACCAAGAGTCCACCAGTGTCCACCAAGAGTCCACCAGAGTCCACCAGAGTCCACCAAGAGTCCACCAAGAGTCCACCAGAGTCCACCAGAGTCCACCAAGAGTCCACCAAGAGTCCACCAAGAGTCCACCAAAGTCCTCCCAGAGTCCACCAAAGTCCTCCCAGAGTCCACCAGAGTCCACCAGAGTCCACCAAGAGTCCACCAAGAGTCCACCAGAGTCCACCAAGAGTCCACCAAAGTCCTCCCAGAGTCCACCAAGAGTCCACCAGAGTCCACCAGAGTCCACCAAGAGTCCACCAAGAGTCCACCAGACTCCACCAAGAGTCCACCAGAGTCCACCAGAGTCCACCAAGAGTCCACCAAGAGTCCACCAGAGTCCACCAAGAGTCCACCAAGAGTCCACCAAGAGTCCACCAAAGTCCTCCCAGAGTCCACCAAAGTCCTCCCAGAGTCCACCAAGAGTCCACCAGAGTCCACCAAGAGTCCACCAAAGTCCTCCCAGAGTCCACCAAGAGTCCACCAGAGTCCACCAGAGTCCACCAAGAGTCCACCAGAGTCCACCAGAGTCCACCAAGAGTCCACCAAGAGTCCACCAAAGTCCTCCCAGAGTCCACCAAGAGTCCACCAGAGTCCACCAGAGTCCACCAAGAGTCCACCAAGAGTCCACCAGAGTCCACCAAGAGTCCACCAAAGTCCTCCCAGAGACCACCAAGAGTCCACCAGAGTCCACCAGAGTCCACCAAGAGTCCACCAAGAGTCCACCAGAGTCCACCAAGAGTCCACCAAAGTCCTCCCAGAGACCACCAAGAGTCCACCAGAGTCCACCAGAGTCCACCAAGAGTCCACCAAAGGCCTCCAAGAGTCCACCAAGAGTCCACCAAGAGTCCACCAAAGTCCTCCCAGAGTCCACCAAGAGTCCACCAGAGTCCACCAAGAGTCCACCAGAGTCCACCAAGAGTCCACCAAGAGTCCACCAAAGTCCTACCAGAGACCACCAAGAGTTCACCAGAGTCCACCAGAGTCCACCAAGAGTCCACCAAAGTCCTCCCAGTGTCCACCAGGAGTCCACCAAGAGTCCACCCAAGTCCTCCCAGAGTCCACCAAGAGTCCACCAAGAGTGCACCAAAGTCCTCCCAGAGTCCACCAAAGTCCTCCCAGAGTCCACCAAGAGTCCACCAGAGTCCACCAAGAGTCCACCAAGAGTCCACCAAGAGTCCACCAAAGTCCTCCCAGAGTCCAACAAGAGTCCACCAGAGTCCACCAGAGTCAACCAAGAGTCCACCAAGAGTCCACCAGAGTCCACCAAGAGTCCACCAAAGTCCTCCCAGAGTCCACCAAGAGTCCACCAGAGTCCACCAGAGTCCACCAAGAGTCCACCAAGAGTCCACCAGAGTCCACCAAGAGTCCACCAGAGTCCACCAGAGTCCACCAAGAGTCCACCAAGAGTCCACCAGAGTCCACCAGAGTCCACCAAGAGTCCACCAAGAGTCCACCAAGAGTCCACCAAAATCCTCCCAGAGTCCACCAAAGTCCTCCCAGAGTCCACCAGAGTCCACCAGAGTCCACCAAGAGTCCACCAAGAGTCCACCAGAGTCCACCAAGAGTCCACCAAAGTCCTCCCAGAGTCCACCAAGAGTCCACCAGAGTCCACCAGGAGTCCACCAGGAGTCCACCAAGAGTCCACCAAGAGTCCACCAAAGTCCTCCCAGAGTCCACCAAGAGTCCACCAGAGTCCACCAAGAGTCCACCAGAGTCCTCCCAGAGTCCACCAGAGTCCACCAGAGTCCTCCCGGAGTCCACCAAGAGTCCACCAAGAGTCCACCAGAGTCCACCAAGAGTCCACCAGAGTCCACCAAGAATCCACCAGAGTCCTCCCAGAGTCCACCCAGAGTCCTCCCAGAGTCCACCAAGAGTCCACCAAGAGTTCACCAAGAGTCCTTCAGAGTCCTCCCAGAGTCCTCCCAGAGTTCACCAAGAGTCCACCAAGACTCCACCAAGAGTCCACCAAGAGTCCACCAGAGTCCTCCCAGAGTCCACCAAGAGTCCACCAAAGTCCTCCCAGAGTCTACCAAGAGTCTTCCAGAGTCCACCAAGAGTCCACCGGAGTCCACCAAGAGTCCACCAAAGGCCTCCCAGAGTCCACCAAGAGTCCACCAAGAGTCCACCAGAGTCCTCCCAGAGTCCTCCCAGAGTCCACCAAGAGTCCACCAAGAGTTCACCAAGAGTCCTTCAGAGTCCTCCCAGAGTCCTCCCAGAGTTCACCAAGAGTCCACAAAGACTCCACCAAGAGTCCACCAAGAGTCCACCAGAGTCCTCCCAGAGTCCACCAAGAGTCCACCAAAGTCCTCCCAGAGTCTACCAAGAGTCCTTCAGAGTCCTCCCAGAGTCCTCCCAGAGTTCACCAAGAGTCCACCAAGACTCCACCAAGAGTCCACCAAGAGTCCACCAAAGGCCTCCAAGAGTCCACCAACAGTCCACCAAGAGTCCACCAAAGTCCTCCCAGAGTCCACCAAGAGTCCACCAGAGTCCACCAATAGTCCACCAGAGTCCACCAAGAGTCCACCAAAGTCCTACCAGAGACCACCAAGAGTCCACCAGAGTCCACCAGAGTCCACCAGAGTCCACCAGAGTCCTCCCAGAGTCCACCAGGAGTCCACCAAGAGTCCACCCAAGTCCTCCCAAAGTCCACCAAGAGTCCACCAAGAGTCCACCAAAGTCCTCCCAGAGTCCACCAAAGTCCTCCCAGAGTCCACCAAGAGTCCACCAGAGTCCACCAAGAGTCCACCAAGAGTCCACCAAGAGTCCACCAAAGTCCTCCCAGAGTCCACCAAGAGTCCACCAGAGTCCACCAGAGTCCATCAGAGTCCACCAGAGTCCACCAGAGTCCACCAAGAGTCCTCCAAGAGTCCACCAGAGTCCACCAAGAGTCCACCAAAGTCCTCCCAGAGTCCACCAAGAGTCCACCAGAGTCCACCAGAGTCCACCAGAGTCCACCAAGAGTCCACCAAGAGTCCACCAGAGTCCACCAAGAGTCCACCAGATCCACCAGAGTCCACCAAGAGTCCACCAAGAGTCCACCAGAGTCCACCAGAGTCCACCAAGAGTCCACCAAGAGTCCACCAAGAGTCCACCAAAGTCCTCCCAGAGTCCACCAAAGTCGTCCCAGAGTCCACCAGAGTCAGCCAAGAGTCCACCAAGAGTCCTTCAGAGTCCTCCCAGAGTCCTCCCAGAGTTCACCAAGAGTCCACCAAGACTCCACCAAGAGTCCACCAAGAGTCCACCAGAGTCCTCCCAGAGTCCACCAAGAGTCCACCAGAGTCCTCCCAGAGTCCACCAGAGTCCACCAAGAGTCCACCAAGAGTCCACCAAAGGCCTCCCAGAGTCCACCAGAGTCCACCAAGAGTCCACCAAGAGTCCACCAAGAGTCCACCAAAGTCCTCCCAGAGTCCACCAAAGTCCTCCCAGAGTCCACCAGAGTCCACCAGAGTCCACCAAGAGTCCACCAAGAGTCCTTCAGAATCCTCCTAGAGTCCTCCCAGAGTTCACCAAGAGTCCACCAAGACTCCACCAAGAGTCCACCAAGAGTCCACCAGAGTCCTCCCAGAGTCCACCAAGAGTCCACCAAAGTCCTCACAGAGTCTACCAAGAGTCCTTCAGAGTCCACCAAGAGTCCACCGGAGTCCACCAAGAGTCCACCAAAGGCCTCCCAGAGTCCACCAAGAGTCCACCAAGAGTCCACCAGAGTCCTCCCAGAGTCCTCCCAGAGTCCACCAAGAGTCCACCAAGAGTTCACCAAGAGTCCTTCAGAGTCCTCCCAGAGTCCTCCCAGAGTTCACCAAGAGTCCACCAAGACTCCACCAAGAGTCCACCAAGAGTCCACCAAGAGTCCACCAGAGTCCTCCCAGAGTCCACCAAGAGTCCACCAAAGTCCTCCCAGAGTCTACCAAGAGTCCTTCAGAGTCCTCCCAGAGTCCTCCCAGAGTTCACCAAGAGTCCACCAAGACTCCACTAAGAGTCCACCAAGAGTCCACCAAAGGCCTCCAAGAGTCCACCAAGAGTCCACCAAGAGTCCACCAAAGTCCTCATAGAGTCCACCAAGAGTCCACCAGAGTCCACCAAGAGTCCACCAGAGTCCACCAAGAGTCCACCAAGAGTCCACCAAAGTCCTACCAGAGACCACCAAGAGTCCACCAGAGTCCACCAGAGTCCACCAGAGTCCACCAAGAGTCCACCAAAGTCCTCCCAGAGTCCACCAGGAGTCCACCAAGAGTCCACCCAAGTCCTCCCAGAGTCCACCAAGAGTCCACCAAGAGTCCACCAAGAGTCCACCAAAGTCCTCCCAGAGTCCACCAAAGTCCTCCCAGAGTCCACCAAGAGTCCACCAGAGTCCACCAAGAGTCCACCAAGAGTCCACCAAGAGTCCACCAAAGTCCTCCCAGAGTCCACCAAGAGTCCACCAGAGTCCACCAGAGTCCACCAAGAGTCCACCAGAGTCCACCAGAGTCCACCAAGAGTCCACCAAGAGTCCACCAAAGTCCTCCCAGAGTCCACCAAGAGTCCACCAGAGTACACCAGAGTCCACCAAGAGTCCACCAAGAGTCCACCAGAGTCCACCAAGAGTCCACCAGAGTCCACCAGAGTCCACCAAGAGTCCACCAAGAGTCCACCAGAGTCCACCATAGTCCACCAAGAGTCCACCAAGAGTCCACCAAGAGTCCACGAAAGTCCTCCCAGAGTCCACCAAAGTCCTCCCAGAGTCCACCAGAGTCCACCAGAGTCCACCAAGAGTCCACCAAAGTCCTCCCAGAGTCCACCAAGAGTCCACCAAAGTCCTCCCAGAGTCCACCAAGAGTCCACCAGAGTCCACCAGAGTCCACCAAGAGTCCACCAGAGTCCACCAGAGTCCACCAAGAGTTCACCAAGAGTCCACCAGAGTCCACCAAAGTCCACCAAGAGTCCACCAAGAGTCCACCAAAGTCCTCCCAGAGTCCACCAAAGTCCTCCCAGAGTCCACCAAGAGTCCACCAGAGTCCACCAAGAGTCCACCAAAGTCCTCCCAGAGTCCACCAAGAGTCCACCAGAGTCCACCAGAGTCCACCAAGAGTCCACCAAGAGTCCACCAGAGTCCACCAAGAGTCCACCAAAGTCCTCCCAGAGTCCACCAAGAGTCCACCAGAGTCCACCAGAGTCCACCAAGAGTCCACCAAGAGTCCACCAGAGTCCACCAAGAGTCCACCAAAGTCCTCCCAGAGTCCACCAAGAGTCCACCAGAGTCCACCAAGAGTCCACCAAAGTCCTCCCAGAGTCCACCAAGAGTCCACCAGAGTCCACCAGAGTCCACCAAGAGTCCACCAAGAGTCCACCAGAGTCCACCAAGAGTCCACCAAAGTCCTCCCAGAGTCCACCAAGAGTCCACCAGAGTCCACCAGAGTCCACCAAGAGTCCACCAAGAGTCCACCAGAGTCCACCAAGAGTCCACCAAAGTCCTCCCAGAGTCCACCAAGAGTCCACCAGAGTCCACCAGAGTCCACCAAGAGTCCACCAGAGTCCACCAGAGTCCACCAAGAGTCCACCAAGAGTCCACCAGAGTCCACCAGAGTCCACCAAGAGTCCACCAAGAGTCCACCAAAGTCCTCCCAGAGTCCACCAAAGTCCTCCCAGAGTCCACCAAGAGTCCACCAGAGTCCACCAAGAGTCCACCAAAGTCCTCCCAGAGTCCACCAAGAGTCCACCAGAGTCCACCAGAGTCCACCAAGAGTCCACCAGAGTCCACCAGAGTCCACCAAGAGTCCACCAAGAGTCCACCAGAGTCCACCAAGAGTCCACCAAAGTCCTCCCAGAGTCCAACAAGAGTCCACCAGAGTCCACAGAGTCCACCAAGAGTCCACCAAGAGTCCACCAGAGTCCACCAAGAGTCCACCAAAGTCCTCCCAGAGACCACCAAGAGTCCACCAGAGTCCACCAGAGTCCACCAAGAGTCCACCAAAGTCCTCCCAGAGTCCACCAAGAGTCCACCAGAGTCCACCAGAGTCCACCAAGAGTCCACCAAGAGTCCACCAGTGTCCACCAAGAGTCCACCAGAGTCCACCAGAGTCCACCAAAAGTCCACCAAGAGTCCACCAGAGTCCACCAGAGTCCACCAAGAGTCCACCAAGAGTCCACCAAGAGTCCACCAAAGTCCTCCCAGAGTCCACCAAAGTCCTCCCAGAGTCCACCAGAGTCCACCAGAGTCCACCAAGAGTCCACCAAGAGTCCACCAGAGTCCACCAAGAGTCCACCAAAGTCCTCCCAGAGTCCACCAAGAGTCCACCAGAGTCCACCAGAGTCCACCAAGAGTCCACCAAGAGTCCACCAGAGTCCACCAAGAGTCCACCAGAGTCCACCAGAGTCCACCAAGAGTCCACCAAGAGTCCACCAGAGTCCACCAAGAGTCCACCAAGAGTCCACCAAGAGTCCACCAAAGTCCTCCCAGAGTCCACCAAAGTCCTCCCAGAGTCCACCAAGAGTCCACCAGAGTCCACCAAGAGTCCACCAAAGTCCTCCCAGAGTCCACCAAGAGTCCACCAGAGTCCACCAGAGTCCACCAAGAGTCCACCAGAGTCCACCAGAGTCCACCAAGAGTCCACCAAGAGTCCACCAAAGTCCTCCCAGAGTCCACCAAGAGTCCACCAGAGTCCACCAGAGTCCACCAAGAGTCCACCAAGAGTCCACCAGAGTCCACCAAGAGTCCACCAAAGTCCTCCCAGAGACCACCAAGAGTCCACCAGAGTCCACCAGAGTCCACCAAGAGTCCACCAAGAGTCCACCAGAGTCCACCAAGAGTCCACCAAAGTCCTCCCAGAGACCACCAAGAGTCCACCAGAGTCCACCAGAGTCCACCAAGAGTCCACCAAAGGCCTCCAAGAGTCCACCAAGAGTCCACCAAGAGTCCACCAAAGTCCTCCCAGAGTCCACCAAGAGTCCACCAGAGTCCACCAAGAGTCCACCAGAGTCCACCAAGAGTCCACCAAGAGTCCACCAAAGTCCTACCAGAGACCACCAAGAGTTCACCAGAGTCCACCAGAGTCCACCAAGAGTCCACCAAAGTCCTCCCAGAGTCCACCAGGAGTCCACCAAGAGTCCACCCAAGTCCTCCCAGAGTCCACCAAGAGTCCACCAAGAGTGCACCAAAGTCCTCCCAGAGTCCACCAAAGTCCTCCCAGAGTCCACCAAGAGTCCACCAGAGTCCACCAAGAGTCCACCAAGAGTCCACCAAGAGTCCACCAAAGTCCTCCCAGAGTCCAACAAGAGTCCACCAGAGTCCACCAGAGTCAACCAAGAGTCCACCAAGAGTCCACCAGAGTCCACCAAGAGTCCACCAAAGTCCTCCCAGAGTCCACCAAGAGTCCACCAGAGTCCACCAGAGTCCACCAAGAGTCCACCAAGAGTCCACCAGAGTCCACCAAGAGTCCACCAGAGTCCACCAGAGTCCACCAAGAGTCCACCAAGAGTCCACCAGAGTCCACCAGAGTCCACCAAGAGTCCACCAAGAGTCCACCAAGAGTCCACCAAAATCCTCCCAGAGTCCACCAAAGTCCTCCCAGAGTCCACCAGAGTCCACCAGAGTCCACCAAGAGTCCACCAAGAGTCCACCAGAGTCCACCAAGAGTCCACCAAAGTCCTCCCAGAGTCCACCAAGAGTCCACCAGAGTCCACCAGGAGTCCACCAGGAGTCCACCAAGAGTCCACCAAGAGTCCACCAAAGTCCTCCCAGAGTCCACCAAGAGTCCACCAGAGTCCACCAAGAGTCCACCAGAGTCCTCCCAGAGTCCACCAGAGTCCACCAGAGTCCTCCCGGAGTCCACCAAGAGTCCACCAAGAGTCCACCAGAGTCCACCAAGAGTCCACCAGAGTCCACCAAGAATCCACCAGAGTCCTCCCAGAGTCCACCCAGAGTCCTCCCAGAGTCCACCAAGAGTCCACCAAGAGTTCACCAAGAGTCCTTCAGAGTCCTCCCAGAGTCCTCCCAGAGTTCACCAAGAGTCCACCAAGACTCCACCAAGAGTCCACCAAGAGTCCACCAGAGTCCTCCCAGAGTCCACCAAGAGTCCACCAAAGTCCTCCCAGAGTCTACCAAGAGTCTTTCAGAGTCCACCAAGAGTCCACCGGAGTCCACCAAGAGTCCACCAAAGGCCTCCCAGAGTCCACCAAGAGTCCACCAAGAGTCCACCAGAGTCCTCCCAGAGTCCTCCCAGAGTCCACCAAGAGTCCACCAAGAGTTCACCAAGAGTCCTTCAGAGTCCTCCCAGAGTCCTCCCAGAGTTCACCAAGAGTCCACAAAGACTCCACCAAGAGTCCACCAAGAGTCCACCAGAGTCCTCCCAGAGTCCACCAAGAGTCCACCAAAGTCCTCCCAGAGTCTACCAAGAGTCCTTCAGAGTCCTCCCAGAGTCCTCCCAGAGTTCACCAAGAGTCCACCAAGACTCCACCAAGAGTCCACCAAGAGTCCACCAAAGGCCTCCAAGAGTCCACCAACAGTCCACCAAGAGTCCACCAAAGTCCTCCCAGAGTCCACCAAGAGTCCACCAGAGTCCACCAATAGTCCACCAGAGTCCACCAAGAGTCCACCAAAGTCCTACCAGAGACCACCAAGAGTCCACCAGAGTCCACCAGAGTCCACCAGAGTCCACCAGAGTCCTCCCAGAGTCCACCAGGAGTCCACCAAGAGTCCACCCAAGTCCTCCCAAAGTCCACCAAGAGTCCACCAAGAGTCCACCAAAGTCCTCCCAGAGTCCACCAAAGTCCTCCCAGAGTCCACCAAGAGTCCACCAGAGTCCACCAAGAGTCCACCAAGAGTCCACCAAGAGTCCACCAAAGTCCTCCCAGAGTCCACCAAGAGTCCACCAGAGTCCACCAGAGTCCATCAAGAGTCCACCAGAGTCCACCAGAGTCCACCAAGAGTCCTCCAAGAGTCCACCAGAGTCCACCAAGAGTCCACCAAAGTCCTCCCAGAGTCCACCAAGAGTCCACCAGAGTCCACCAGAGTCCACCAAGAGTCCACCAAGAGTCCACCAGAGTCCACCAAGAGTCCACCAGAGTCCACCAGAGTCCACCAAGAGTCCACCAAGAGTCCACCAGAGTCCACCAGAGTCCACCAAGAGTCCACCAAGAGTCCACCAAGAGTCCACCAAAGTCCTCCCAAAGTCCACCAAAGTCGTCCCAGAGTCCACCAGAGTCAGCCAAGAGTCCACCAAGAGTCCTTCAGAGTCCTCCCAGAGTCCTCCCAGAGTTCACCAAGAGTCCACCAAGACTCCACCAAGAGTCCACCAAGAGTCCACCAGAGTCCTCCCAGAGTCCACCAAGAGTCCACCAGAGTCCTCCCAGAGTCCACCAGAGTCCACCAAGAGTCCACCAAGAGTCCACCAAAGGCCTCCCAGAGTCCACCAGAGTCCACCAAGAGTCCACCAAGAGTCCACCAAGAGTCCACCAAAGTCCTCCCAGAGTCCACCAAAGTCCTCCCAGAGTCCACCAGAGTCCACCAGAGTCCACCAAGAGTCCACCAAGAGTCCTTCAGAATCCTCCTAGAGTCCTCCCAGAGTTCACCAAGAGTCCACCAAGACTCCACCAAGAGTCCACCAAGAGTCCACCAGAGTCCTCCCAGAGTCCACCAAGAGTCCACCAAAGTCCTCACAGAGTCTACCAAGAGTCCTTCAGAGTCCACCAAGAGTCCACCGGAGTCCACCAAGAGTCCACCAAAGGCCTCCCAGAGTCCACCAAGAGTCCACCAAGAGTCCACCAGAGTCCTCCCAGAGTCCTCCCAGAGTCCACCAAGAGTCCACCAAGAGTTCACCAAGAGTCCTTCAGAGTCCTCCCAGAGTCCTCCCAGAGTTCACCAAGAGTCCACCAAGACTCCACCAAGAGTCCACCAAGAGTCCACCAAGAGTCCACCAGAGTCCTCCCAGAGTCCACCAAGAGTCCACCAAAGTCCTCCCAGAGTCTACCAAGAGTCCTTCAGAGTCCTCCCAGAGTCCTCCCAGAGTTCACCAAGAGTCCACCAAGACTCCACTAAGAGTCCACCAAGAGTCCACCAAAGGCCTCCAAGAGTCCACCAAGAGTCCACCAAGAGTCCACCAAAGTCCTCCCAGAGTCCACCAAGAGTCCACCAGAGTCCACCAAGAGTCCACCAGAGTCCACCAAGAGTCCACCAAGAGTCCACCAAAGTCCTACCAGAGACCACCAAGAGTCCACCAGAGTCCACCAGAGTCCACCAGAGTCCACCAAGAGTCCACCAAAGTCCTCCCAGAGTCCACCAGGAGTCCACCAAGAGTCCACCCAAGTCCTCCCAGAGTCCACCAAGAGTCCACCAAGAGTCCACCAAGAGTCCACCAAAGTCCTCCCAGAGTCCACCAAAGTCCTCCCAGAGTCCACCAAGAGTCCACCAGAGTCCACCAAGAGTCCACCAAGAGTCCACCAAGAGTCCACCAAAGTCCTCCCAGAGTCCACCAAGAGTCCACCAGAGTCCACCAGAGTCCACCAAGAGTCCACCAGAGTCCACCAGAGTCCACCAAGAGTCCACCAAGAGTCCACCAAAGTCCTCCCAGAGTCCACCAAGAGTCCACCAGAGTACACCAGAGTCCACCAAGAGTCCACCAAGAGTCCACCAGAGTCCACCAAGAGTCCACCAGAGTCCACCAGAGTCCACCAAGAGTCCACCAAGAGTCCACCAGAGTCCACCATAGTCCACCAAGAGTCCACCAAGAGTCCACCAAGAGTCCACGAAAGTCCTCCCAGAGTCCACCAAAGTCCTCCCAGAGTCCACCAGAGTCCACCAGAGTCCACCAAGAGTCCACCAAAGTCCTCCCAGAGTCCACCAAGAGTCCACCAAAGTCCTCCCAGAGTCCACCAAGAGTCCACCAGAGTCCACCAGAGTCCACCAAGAGTCCACCAGAGTCCACCAGAGTCCACCAAGAGTTCACCAAGAGTCCACCAGAGTCCACCAAAGTCCACCAAGAGTCCACCAAGAGTCCACCAAAGTCCTCCCAGAGTCCACCAAAGTCCTCCCAGAGTCCACCAAGAGTCCACCAGAGTCCACCAAGAGTCCACCAAAGTCCTCCCAGAGTCCACCAAGAGTCCACCAGAGTCCACCAGAGTCCACCAAGAGTCCACCAAGAGTCCACCAGAGTCCACCAAGAGTCCACCAAAGTCCTCCCAGAGTCCACCAAGAGTCCACCAGAGTCCACCAGAGTCCACCAAGAGTCCACCAAGAGTCCACCAGAGTCCACCAAGAGTCCACCAAAGTCCTCCCAGAGTCCACCAAGAGTCCACCAGAGTCCACCAGAGTCCACCAAGAGTCCACCAGAGTCCACCAGAGTCCACCAAGAGTCCACCAAGAGTCCACCAGAGTCCACCAAGAGTCCACCAAAGTCCTCCCAGAGTCCACCAAGAGTCCACCAGAGTCCACCAGAGTCCACCAAGAGTCCACCAGAGTCCACCAGAGTCCACCAAGAGTCCACCAAGAGTCCACCAGAGTCCACCAGAGTCCACCAAGAGTCCACCAAGAGTCCACCAAAGTCCTCCCAGAGTCCACCAAAGTCCTCCCAGAGTCCACCAAGAGTCCACCAGAGTCCACCAAGAGTCCACCAAAGTCCTCCCAGAGTCCACCAAGAGTCCACCAGAGTCCACCAGAGTCCACCAAGAGTCCACCAGAGTCCACCAGAGTCCACCAAGAGTCCACCAAGAGTCCACCAGAGTCCACCAAGAGTCCACCAAAGTCCTCCCAGAGTCCAACAAGAGTCCACCAGAGTCCACAGAGTCCACCAAGAGTCCACCAAGAGTCCACCAGAGTCTACCAAGAGTCCACCAAAGTCCTCCCAGAGACCACCAAGAGTCCACCAGAGTCCACCAGAGTCCACCAAGAGTCCACCAAAGTCCTCCCAGAGTCCACCAAGAGTCCACCAGAGTCCACCAGAGTCCACCAAGAGTCCACCAAGAGTCCACCAGTGTCCACCAAGAGTCCACCAGAGTCCACCAGAGTCCACCAAGAGTCCACCAAGAGTCCACCAGAGTCCACCAGAGTCCACCAAGAGTCCACCAAGAGTCCACCAAGAGTCCACCAAAGTCCTCCCAGAGTCCACCAAAGTCCTCCCAGAGTCCACCAGAGTCCACCAGAGTCCACCAAGAGTCCACCAAGAGTCCACCAGAGTCCACCAAGAGTCCACCAAAGTCCTCCCAGAGTCCACCAAGAGTCCACCAGAGTCCACCAGAGTCCACCAAGAGTCCACCAAGAGTCCACCAGAGTCCACCAAGAGTCCACCAGAGTCCACCAGAGTCCACCAAGAGTCCACCAAGAGTCCACCAGAGTCCACCAAGAGTCCACCAAGAGTCCACCAAAGTCCTCCCAGAGTCCACCAAAGTCCTCCCAGAGTCCACCAAGAGTCCACCAGAGTCCACCAAGAGTCCACCAAAGTCCTCCCAGAGTCCACCAAGAGTCCACCAGAGTCCACCAGAGTCCACCAAGAGTCCACCAGAGTCCACCAGAGTCCACCAAGAGTCCACCAAGAGTCCACCAAAGTCCTCCCAGAGTCCACCAAGAGTCCACCAGAGTCCACCAGAGTCCACCAAGAGTCCACCAAGAGTCCACCAGAGTCCACCAAGAGTCCACCAAAGTCCTCCCAGAGACCACCAAGAGTCCACCAGAGTCCACCAGAGTCCACCAAGAGTCCACCAAGAGTCCACCAGAGTCCACCAAGAGTCCACCAAAGTCCTCCCAGAGACCACCAAGAGTCACCAGAGTCCACCAAGAGTCCACCAAAGTCCTCCCAGAGACCACCAAGAGTCCACCAGAGTCCACCAGAGTCCACCAAGAGTCCACCAAGAGTCCACCAGAGTCCACCAAGAGTCCACCAAAGTCCTCCCAGAGTCCAACAAAGTCCTCCCAGAGTCCACCAGAGTCCACCAAGAGTCCACCAAGAGTCCACCAGAGTCCACCAAGAGTCCACCAGAGTCCACCAGAGTCCACCAAGAGTCCACCAAGAGTCCACCAGAGTCCACCAGAGTCCACCAAGAGTCCACCAAGAGTCCACCAAGAGTCCACCAAAGTCCTCCCAGAGTCCACCAAAGTCCTCCCAGAGTCCACCAAGAGTCCACCAGAGTCCACCAAGAGTCCACCAAAGTCCTCCCAGAGTCCACCAAGAGTCCACCAGAGTCCACCAGAGTCCACCAAGAGTCCACCAGAGTCCACCAGAGTCCACCAAGTGTCCACCAAGAGTCCACCAGAGTCCACCAAGAGTCCACCAAAGTCCTCCCAGAGTCCACCAAGAGTCCACCAGAGTCCACCAGAGTCCACCAAGAGTCCACCAGAGTCCACCAAGAGTCCACCAAAGTCCTCCCAGAGACCACCAAGAGTCCACCAGAGTCCACCAGAGTCCACCAAGAGTCCACCAAGAGT
The DNA here is from genome assembly GCF_033978685.3 of Nerophis lumbriciformis. NCBI lineage: Eukaryota > Metazoa > Chordata > Actinopteri > Syngnathiformes > Syngnathidae > Nerophis > Nerophis lumbriciformis. Next base: position 51,578,251 of record NC_084555.2, on the reverse strand, counting down.
CCACTAAGAGTCCACCAGAGTCCACCAAGAGTCCACCAAAGTCCTCCCAGAGTCCACCAAGAGTCCACCAAGAGTCCACCAGAGTCCACCAGAGTCCACCAAGAGTCCACCAAGAGTCCACCAAGAGTCCACCAAGAGTCCACCAAAGTCCTCCCAGAGTCCACCAAAGTCCTCCCAGAGTCCACCAAGAGTCCACCAGAGTCCACCAAGAGTCCACCAAAGTCCTCCCAGAGTCCACCAAGAGTCCACCAGAGTCCACCAGAGTCCACCAAGAGTCCACCAGAGTCCACCAGAGTCCACCAAGAGTCCACCAAGAGTCCACCAGAGTCCACCAAGAGTCCACCAAAGTCCTCCCAGAGTCCACCAAGAGTCCACCAGAGTCCACCAGAGTCCACCAAGAGTCCACCAAGAGTCCACCAGAGTCCACCAAGAGTCCACCAAAGTCCTCCCAGAGTCCACCAAGAGTCCACCAGAGTCCACCAGAGTCCACCAAGAGTCCACCAAGAGTCCACCAGAGTCCACCAAGAGTCCACCAAAGTCCTCCCAGAGTCCACCAAGAGTCCACCAGAATCCACCAGAGTCCACCAAGAGTCCACCAAGAGTCCACCAGAGTCCACCAAGAGTCCTTTAGAGTCCACCAGAGTCCACCAAGAGTCCACCAGAGTCCACCAGAGTCCACCAAGAGTCCACCAAGAGTCCACCAGAGTCCACCAAGAGTCCACCAAAGTCCTCCCAGAGTCCACCAAGAGTACACCAGAGTCCACCAGAGTCCACCAAGAGTCCACCAAGAGTCCACCAGAGTCCACCAAGAGTCCACCAAAGTCCTCCCAGAGTCCACCAAGAGTCCACCAGAGTCCACCAGAGTCCACCAAGAGTCCACCAAGAGTCCACCAGAGTCCACCAAGAGTCCACCAAAGTCCTCCCAGAGTCCACCAAGAGTCCACCAGAGTCCACCAGAGTCGACCAAGAGTCCACCAAGAGTCCACCAGAGTCCACCAAGAGTCCACCAGAGTCCGACAGAGTCCACCAAGAGTCCACCAAGAGTCCACCAGAGTCCACCAGAGTCCACCAAGAGTCCACCAAGAGTCCACCAAGAGTCCACCAAAGTCCTCCCAGAGTCCACCAAAGTCCTCCCAGAGTCCACCAGAGTCCACCAGAGTCCACCAAGAGTCCACCAAGAGTCCACCAGAGTCCACCAAGAGTCCACCAAAGTCCTCCCAGAGTCCACCAAGAGTCCACCAGAGTCCATCCCAGAGTCCACCAAGAGTCCACCAGAGTCCACCAGAGTCCACCAAGAGTCCACCAAGAGTCCACCAGAGTCCACCAAGAGTCCACCAGAGTCCACCAGAGTCCACCAAGAGTCCACCAAGAGTCCACCAGAGTCCACCAGAGTCCACCAAGAGTCCACCAAGAGTCCACCAAGAGTCCACCAAAGTCCTCCCAGAGTCCACCAAAGTCCTCCCAGAGTCCACCAAGAGTCCACCAGAGTCCACCAAGAGTCCACCAAAGTCCTCCCAGAGTACACCAAGAGTCCACCAGAGTCCACCAGAGTCCACCAAGAGTCCACCAGAGTCCACCAGAGTCCACCAAGAGTCCACCAAGAGTCCACCAGAGTCCACCAAGAGTCCACCAAAGTCCTCCCAGAGTCCACCAAGAGTCCACCAGAGTCCACCAGAGTCCACCAAGAGTCCACCAAGAGTCCACCAGAGTCCACCAAGAGTCCACCAAAGTCCTCCCAGAGTCCACCAAGAGTCCACCAGAGTCCACCAGAGTCCACCAAGAGTCCACCAAGAGTCCACCAGAGTCCACCAAGAGTCCACCAAAGTCCTCCCAGAGTCCACCAAGAGTCCACCAGAGTCCACCAGAGTCCACCAAGAGTCCACCAAGAGTCCACCAGAGTCCACCAAGAGTCCACCAAAGTCCTCCCAGAGTCCACCAAGAGTCCACCAGAGTCCACCAGAGTCCACCAAGAGTCCACCAAGAGTCCACCAGAGTCCACCAAGAGTCCACCAAAGTCCTCCCAGAGTCCACCAAGAGTCCACCAGAGTCCACCAGAGTCCACCAAGAGTCCACCAGAGTCCACCAGAGTCCACCAACAGTCCACCAAGAGTCCACCAGAGTCCACCAGAGTCCACCAAGAGTCCACCAAGAGTCCACCAAAGTCCTCCCAGAGTCCACCAAAGTCCTCCCAGAGTCCACCAAGAGTCCACCAGAGTCCACCAAGAGTCCACCAAAGTCCTCCCAGAGTCCACCAAGAGTCCACCAGAGTCCACCAGAGTCCACCAAGAGTCCACCAGAGTCCACCAGAGTCCACCAAGAGTCCACCAAGAGTCCACCAGAGTCCACCAAGAGTCCACCAAAGTCCTCCCAGAGTCCAACAAGAGTCCACCAGAGTCCACAGAGTCCACCAAGAGTCCACCAAGAGTCCACCAGAGTCCACCAAGAGTCCACCAAAGTCCTCCCAGAGACCACCAAGAGTCCACCAGAGTCCACCAGAGTCCACCAAGAGTCCACCAAAGTCCTCCCAGAGTCCACCAAGAGTCCACCAGAGTCCACCAGAGTCCACCAAGAGTCCACCAAGAGTCCACCAGTGTCCACCAAGAGTCCACCAGAGTCCACCAGAGTCCACCAAGAGTCCACCAAGAGTCCACCAGAGTCCACCAGAGTCCACCAAGAGTCCACCAAGAGTCCAGCAAGAGTCCACCAAAGTCCTCCCAGAGTCCACCAAAGTCCTCCCAGAGTCCACCAGAGTCCACCAGAGTCCACCAAGAGTCCACCAAGAGTCCACCAGAGTCCACCAAGAGTCCACCAAAGTCCTCCCAGAGTCCACCAAGAGTCCACCAGAGTCCACCAGAGTCCACCAAGAGTCCACCAAGAGTCCACCAGAGTCCACCAAGAGTCCACCAGAGTCCACCAGAGTCCACCAAGAGTCCACCAAGAGTCCACCAGAGTCCACCAAGAGTCCACCAAGAGTCCACCAAGAGTCCACCAAAGTCCTCCCAGAGTCCACCAAAGTCCTCCCAGAGTCCACCAAGAGTCCACCAGAGTCCACCAAGAGTCCACCAAAGTCCTCCCAGAGTCCACCAAGAGTCCACCAGAGTCCACCAGAGTCCACCAAGAGTCCACCAGAGTCCACCAGAGTCCACCAGAGTCCACCAAGAGTCCACCAAGAGTCCACCAGAGTCCACCAAGAGTCCACCAAAGTCCTCCCAGAGTCCACCAAGAGTCCACCAGAGTCCACCAGAGTCCACCAAAGTCCTCCCAGAGACCACCAAGAGTCCACCAGAGTCCACCAGAGTCCACCAAGAGTCCACCAAGAGTCCACCAGAGTCCACCAAGAGTCCACCAAAGTCCTCCCAGAGACCACCAAGAGTCCACCAGAGTCCACCAGAGTCCACCAAAGTCCTCCCAGAGTCCACCAAGAGTCCACCAGAGTCCACCAAGAGTCCACCAAAGTCCTCCCAGAGTCCACCAAGAGTCCACCAGAGTCCACCAGAGTCCACCAAGAGTCCACCAGAGTCCACCAGAGTCCACCAAGAGTCCACCAAAGTCCTCCCAGAGTCCACCAAGAGTCCACCAGAGTCCACCAGAGTCCACCAAGAGTCCACCAAGAGTCCACCAGAGTCCACCAAGAGTCCACCAAAGTCCTCCCAGAGACCACCAAGAGTCCACCAGAGTCCACCAGAGTCCACCAAGAGTCCACCAAGAGTCCACCAGAGTCCACCAAGAGTCCACCAAAGTCCTCCCAGAGACCACCAAGAGTCCACCAGAGTCCACCAGAGTCCACCAAGAGTCCACCAAAGTCCTCCCAGAGACCACCAAGAGTCCACCAGAGTCCACCAGAGTCCACCAAGAGTCCACCAAGAGTCCACCAGAGTCCACCAAGAGTCCACCAAAGTCCTCCCAGAGTCCACCAAAGTCCTCCCAGAGTCCACCAGAGTCCACCAAGAGTCCACCAAGAGTCCACCAGAGTCCACCAAGAGTCCACCAGAGTCCACCAGAGTCCACCAAGAGTCCACCAAGAGTCCACCAGAGTCCACCAAGAGTCCACCAGAGTCCACCAGAGTCCACCAAAAGTCCACCAAAGTCCTCCCAGAGTCCACCAAGAGTCCACCAGAGTCCACCAGAGTCCACCAAGAGTCCACCAAGAGTCCACCAGAGTCCACCAAGAGTCCACCAAAGTCCTCCCAGAGACCACCAAGAGTCCACCAGAGTCCACCAGAGTCCACCAAGAGTCCACCAAGAGTCCACCAGAGTCCACCAAGAGTCCACCAAAGTCCTCCCAGAGTCCACCAAAGTCCTCCCAGAGTCCACCAGAGTCCACCAAGAGTCCACCAAGAGTCCACCAGAGTCCACCAAGAGTCCACCAGAGTCCACCAGAGTCCACCAAGAGTCCACCAAGAGTCCACCAGAGTCCACCAGAGTCCACCAAGAGTCCACCAAGAGTCCACCAAGAGTCCACCAAAGTCCTCCCAGAGTCCACCAAAGTCCTCCCAGAGTCCACCAAGAGTCCACCAGAGTCCACCAAGAGTCCACCAAAGTCCTCCCAGAGTCCACCAAGAGTCCACCAGAGTCCACCAGAGTCCACCAAGTGTCCACCAGAGTCCACCAGAGTCCACCAAGTGTCCACCAAGAGTCCACCAGAGTCCACCAAGAGTCCACCAAAGTCCTCCCAGAGTCCACCAAGAGTCCACCAGAGTCCACCAGAGTCCACCAAGAGTCCACCAAGAGTCCACCAGAGTCCACCAAGAGTCCACCAAAGTCCTCCCAGAGACCACCAAGAGTCCACCAGAGTCCACCAGAGTCCACCAAGAGTCCACCAAGAGTCCACCAAGAGTCCACCAGAGTCCACCAAGAGTCCACCAAAGTCCTCCCAGAGTCCACCAAGAGTCCACCAAGAGTCCACCAGAGTCCACCAGAGTCCACCAAGAGTCCACCAAGAGTCCACCAAGAGTCCACCAAAGTCCTCCCAGAGTCCACCAAAGTCCTCCCAGAGTCCACCAGAGTCCACCAGAGTCCACCAGAGTCCACCAGAGTCCACCAAGAGTCCACCAAGAGTCCACCAGAGTCCACCAAGAGTCCACCAAAGTCCTCCCAGAGTCCACCAAGAGTCCACCAGAGTCCACCAGAGTCCACCAGAGTCCACCAAGAGTCCACCAAGAGTCCACCAGAGTCCACCAAGAGTCCACCAGAGTCCACCAGAGTCCACCAAGAGTCCACCAAGAGTCCACCAGAGTCCACCAGAGTCCACCAAGAGTCCACCAAGAGTCCACCAAGAGTCCACCAAAGTCCTCCCAGAGTCCACCAAAGTCCTCCCAGAGTCCACCAAGAGTCCACCAGAGTCCACCAGAGTCCACCAAGAGTCCACCAAGAGTCCACCAGAGTCCACCAGAGTCCACCAAGAGTCCACCAAGAGTCCACCAAGAGTCCACCAATGTCCTCCCAGAGTCCACCAAAGTCCTCCCAGAGTCCACCAGAGTCCACCAAGAGTCCACCAAGAGTCCACCAAGTGTCCACCAAGAGTCCACCAGAGTCCACCAAGAGTCCACCAAAGTCCTCCCAGAGTCCACCAAGAGTCCACCAGAGTCCACCAGAGTCCACTAAGAGTCCACCAAGAGTCCACCAGAGTCCACCAAGAGTCCACCAAAGTCCTCCCAGAGACCACCAAGAGTCCACCAGAGTCCACCAGAGTCCACCAAGAGTCCACCAAGAGTCCACCAAGAGTCCACCAAAGTCCTCCCAGAGTCCACCAAGAGTCCACCAAGAGTCCACCAGAGTCCACCAGAGTCCACCAAGAGTCCACCAAGAGTCCACCAAGAGTCCACCAAAGTCCTCCCAGAGTCCACCAAAGTCCTCCCAGAGTCCACCAGAGTCCACCAGAGTCCACCAAGAGTCCACCAAGAGTCCACCAGAGTCCACCAAGAGTCCACCAAAGTCCTCCCAGAGTCCACCAAGAGTCCACCAGAGTCCACCAGAGTCCACCAGAGTCCACCAAGAGTCCACCAAGAGTCCACCAGAGTCCACCAAGAGTCCACCAGAGTCCACCAGAGTCCACCAAGAGTCCACCAAGAGTCCACCAGAGTCCACCAGAGTCCACCAAGAGTCCACCAAGAGTCCACCAAAGTCCTCCCAGAGTCCACCAAAGTCCTCCCAGAGTCCACCAAGAGTCCACCAGAGTCCACCAAGAGTCCACCAAAGTCCTCCCAGAGTCCACCAAGAGTCCACCAGAGTCCACCAGAGTCCACCAAGAGTCCACCAGAGTCCACCAGAGTCCACCAAGAGTCCACCAAGAGTCCACCAGAGTCCACCAAGAGTCCACCAAAGTCCTCCCAGAGTCCACCAAGAGTCCACCAGAGTCCACCAGAGTCCACCAAGAGTCCACCAAGAGTCCACCAGAGTCCACCAAGAGTCCACCAAAGTCCTCCCAGAGTCCACCAAGAGTCCACCAGAGTCCACCAGAGTCCACCAAGAGTCCACCAAGAGTCCACCAGAGTCCACCAAGAGTCCACCAAAGTCCTCCCAGAGTCCACCAAGAGTCCACCAGAGTCCACCAGAGTCCACCAGAGTCCACCAAGAGTCCACCAAGAGTCCACCAGAGTCCACCAAGAGTCCACCAGAGTCCACCAGAGTCCACCAGAGTCCACCAAGAGTCCACCAGAGTCCACCAAGAATCCACCAAAGTCCTCCCAGAGACCACCAAGAGTCCACCAAGAATCCACCAAAGTCCTCCCAGAGACCACCAAGAGTCCACCAATAGTCCACCAAGAGTCCACCAGAGTCCACCAAGAGTCCACCAAAGTCCTCCCAGAGTCCACCAAGAGTCCACCAGAGTCCACCAGAGTCCACCAAGAGTCCACCAAGAGTCCACCAGAGTCCACCAAGAGTCCACCAGAGTCCACCAGAGTCCACCAAGAGTCCACCAAGAGTCCACCAGAGTCCACCAGAGTCCACCAAGAGTCCACCAAGAGTCCACCAAGAGTCCACCAAAGTCCTCCCAGAGTCCACCAAAGTCCTCCCAGAGTCCACCAGAGTCCACCAGAGTCCACCAAGAGTCCACCAAGAGTCCACCAGAGTCCACCAAGAGTCCACCAAAGTCCTCCCAGAGTCCACCAAGAGTCCACCAGAGTCCACCAGAGTCCACCAAGAGTCCACCAAGAGTCCACCAGAGTCCACCAAGAGTCCACCAGAGTCCACCAGAGTCCACCAAGAGTCCACCAAGAGTCCACCAGAGTCCACCAGAGTCCACCAAGAGTCCACCAAGAGTCCACCAAGAGTCCACCAAAGTCCTCCCAGAGTCCACCAAAGTCCTCCCAGAGTCCACCAAGAGTCCACCAGAGTCCACCAAGAGTCCACCAAAGTCCTCCCAGAGTCCACCAAGAGTCCACCAGAGTCCACCAGAGTCCACCAAGAGTCCACCAGAGTCTACCAGAGTCCACCAAGAGTCCACCAAAGTCCTCCCAGAGTCCACCAAGAGTCCACCAGAGTCCACCAGAGTCCACCAAGAGTCCACCAAGAGTCCACCAGAGTCCACCAAGAGTCCACCAAAGTCCTCCCAGAGACCACCAAGAGTCCACCAGAGTCCACCAAGAGTCCACCAAGAGTCCACCAAGAGTCCACCAAAGTCCTCCCAGAGTCCACCAGAGTCCACCAAGAGTCCACCAAGAGTCCACCAAGAGTCCACCAAAGTCCTCCCAGAGTCCACCAAGAGTCCACCAAGAGTCCACCAGAGTCCACCAGAGTCCACCAAGAGTCCACCAAGAGTCCACCAAGAGTCCACCAAGAGTCCACCAAAGTCCTCCCAGAGTCCACCAAAGTCCTCCCAGAGTCCACCAGAGTCCACCAGAGTCCACCAAGAGTCCACCAAGAGTCCACCAGAGTCCACCAAGAGTCCACCAAAGTCCTCCCAGAGTCCACCAAGAGTCCACCAGAGTCCACCAAGAGTCCACCAAGAGTCCACCAGAGTCCACCAAAAGTCCACCAGAGTCCACCAGAGTCCACCAAGAGTCCACCAAGAGTCCACCAGAGTCCACCAGAGTCCACCAAGAGTCCACCAAGAGTCCACCAAAGTCCTCCCAGAGTCCACCAAAGTCCTCCCAGAGTCCACCAAGAGTCCACCAGAGTCCACCAAGAGTCCACCCAAGTCCTCCCAGAGTCCACCAAGAGTCCACCAGAGTCCACCAGAGTCCACCAAGAGTCCACCAGAGTCCACCAGAGTCCACCAAGAGTCCACCAAGAGTCCACCAGAGTCCACCAAGAGTCCACCAAAGTCCTCCCAGAGTCCACCAAGAGTCCACCAGAGTCCACCAGAGTCCACCAAGAGTCCACCAAGAGTCCACCAGAGTCCACCAAGAGTCCACCAAAGTCCTCCCAGAGTCCACCAAGAGTCCACCAGAGTCCACCAGAGTCCACCAAGAGTCCACCAAGAGTCCACCAGAGTCCACCAAGAGTCCACCAAAGTCCTCCCAGAGTCCACCAAGAGTCCACCAGAGTCCACCAGAGTCCACCAAGAGTCCACCAAAGTCCTCCCAGAGTCCACCAAGAGTCCACCAGAGTCCACCAGAGTCCACCAGAGTCCACCAAGAGTCCACCAAGAGTCCACCAGAGTCCACCAAGAGTCCACCAAAGTCCTCCCAGAGACCACCAAGAGTCCACCAGAGTCCACCAGAGTCCACCAAGAGTCCACCAAGAGTCCACCAATAGTCCACCAAGAGTCCACCAGAGTCCACCAAGAGTCCACCAAAGTCCTCCCAGAGTCCACCAAGAGTCCACCAGAGTCCACCAGAGTCCACCAAGAGTCCACCAAGAGTCCACCAGAGTCCACCAAGAGTCCACCAGAGTCCACCAGAGTCCACCAAGAGTCCACCAAGAGTCCACCAGAGTCCACCAGAGTCCACCAAGAGTCCACCAAGAGTCCACCAAGAGTCCACCAAAGTCCTCCCAGAGTCCACCAAAGTCCTCCCAGAGTCCACCAGAGTCCACCAGAGTCCACCAAGAGTCCACCAAGAGTCCACCAGAGTCCACCAAGAGTCCACCAAAGTCCTCCCAGAGTCCAACAAGAGTCCACCAGAGTCCACCAGAGTCCACCAAGAGTCCACCAAGAGTCCACCAGAGTCCACCAAGAGTCCACCAGAGTCCACCAGAGTCCACCAAGAGTCCACCAAGAGTCCACCAGAGTCCACCAGAGTCCACCAAGAGTCCACCAAGAGTCCACCAAGAGTCCACCAAAGTCCTCCCAGAGTCCACCAAAGTCCTCCCAGAGTCCACCAAGAGTCCACCAGAGTCCACCAAGAGTCCACCAAAGTCCTCCCAGAGTCCACCAAGAGTCCACCAGAGTCCACCAGAGTCCACCAAGAGTCCACCAGAGTCTACCAGAGTCCACCAAGAGTCCACCAAAGTCCTCCCAGAGTCCACCAAGAGAACACCAGAGTCCACCAGAGTCCACCAAGAGTCCACCAAGAGTCCACCAGAGTCCACCAAGAGTCCACCAAAGTCCTCCCAGAGACCACCAAGAGTCCACCAGAGTCCACCAGAGTCCACCAAGAGTCCACCAAGAGTCCACCAAGAGTCCACCAAAGTCCTCCCAGAGTCCACCAAAGTCCTCCCAGAGTCCACCAAGAGTCCACCAGAGTCCACCAAGAGTCCACCAAAGTCCTCCCAGAGTCCACCAAGAGTCCACCAGAGTCCACCAGAGTCCACCAAGAGTCCACCAGAGTCCACCAGAGTCCACCAAGTGTCCACCAAGAGTCCACCAGAGTCCACCAAGAGTCCACCAAAGTCCTCCCAGAGTCCACCAAGAGTCCACCAGTCCACCAGAGTCCACCAAGAGTCCACCAAGAGTCCACCAGAGTCCACCAAGAGTCCACCAAAGTCCTCCCAGAGACCACCAAGAGTCCACCAGAGTCCACCAGAGTCCACCAAGAGTCCACCAAGAGTCCACCAAGAGTCCACCAAGAGTCCACCAGAGTCCACCAGAGTCCACCAAGTGTCCACCAAGAGTCCACCAGAGTCCACCAAGAGTCCACCAAAGTCCTCCCAGAGTCCACCAAGAGTCCACCAAGAGTCCACCAGAGTCCACCAAGAGTCCACCAGAGTCCACCAGAGTCCACCAAGAGTCCACCAAGAGTCCACCAGAGTCCACCAGAGTCCACCAAGAGTCCACCAAGAGTCCACCAAGAGTCCACCAAAGTCCTCCCAGAGTCCACCAAAGTCCTCCCAGAGTCCACCAAGAGTCCACCAGAGTCCACCAAGAGTCCACCAAAGTCCTCCCAGAGTCCACCAAGAGTCCACCAGAGTCCACCAGAGTCCACCAAGTGTCCACCAGAGTCCACCAGAGTCCACCAAGTGTCCACCAAGAGTCCACCAGAGTCCACCAAGAGTCCACCAAAGTCCTCCCAGAGTCCACCAAGAGTCCACCAGAGTCCATCAGAGTCCACCAAGAGTCCACCAAGAGTCCACCAGAGTCCACCAAGAGTCCACCAAAGTCCTCCCAGAGACCACCAAGAGTCCACCAGAGTCCACCAGAGTCCACCAAGAGTCCACCAAGAGTCCACCAGAGTCCACCAGAGTCCACCAAGAGTCCACCAAGAGTCCACCAAGAGTCCACCAAAGTCCTCCCAGAGTCCACCAAAGTCCTCCCAGAGTCCACCAAGAGTCCACCAGAGTCCACCAAGAGTCCACCAAAGTCCTCCCAGAGTCCACCAAGAGTCCACCAGAGTCCACCAGAGTCCACCAAGAGTCCACCAGAGTCTACCAGAGTCCACCAAGAGTCCACCAAAGTCCTCCCAGAGTCCACCAAGAGTCCACCAGAGTCCACCAGAGTCCACCAAGAGTCCACCAAGAGTCCACCAGAGTCCACCAAGAGTCCACCAAAGTCCTCCCAGAGACCACCAAGAGTCCACCAGAGTCCACCAAGAGTCCACCAAGAGTCCACCAAGAGTCCACCAAAGTCCTCCCAGAGTCCACCAGAGTCCACCAAGAGTCCACCAAGAGTCCACCAAGAGTCCACCAAGAGTCCACCAAAGTCCTCCCAGAGTCCACCAAGAGTCCACCAAGAGTCCACCAGAGTCCACCAGAGTCCACCAAGAGTCCACCAAGAGTCCACCAAGAGTCCACCAAGAGTCCACCAAAGTCCTCCCAGAGTCCACCAAAGTCCTCCCAGAGTCCACCAGAGTCCACCAGAGTCCACCAAGAGTCCACCAAGAGTCCACCAGAGTCCACCAAGAGTCCACCAAAGTCCTCCCAGAGTCCACCAAGAGTCCACCAGAGTCCACCAAGAGTCCACCAAGAGTCCACCAGAGTCCACCAAAAGTCCACCAGAGTCCACCAGAGTCCACCAAGAGTCCACCAAGAGTCCACCAGAGTCCACCAGAGTCCACCAAGAGTCCACCAAGAGTCCACCAAAGTCCTCCCAGAGTCCACCAAAGTCCTCCCAGAGTCCACCAAGAGTCCACCAGAGTCCACCAAGAGTCCACCCAAGTCCTCCCAGAGTCCACCAAGAGTCCACCAGAGTCCACCAGAGTCCACCAAGAGTCCACCAGAGTCCACCAGAGTCCACCAAGAGTCCACCAAGAGTCCACCAGAGTCCACCAAGAGTCCACCAAAGTCCTCCCAGAGTCCACCAAGAGTCCACCAGAGTCCACCAGAGTCCACCAAGAGTCCACCAAGAGTCCACCAGAGTCCACCAAGAGTCCACCAAAGTCCTCCCAGAGTCCACCAAGAGTCCACCAGAGTCCACCAGAGTCCACCAAGAGTCCACCAAGAGTCCACCAGAGTCCACCAAGAGTCCACCAAAGTCCTCCCAGAGTCCACCAAGAGTCCACCAGAGTCCACCAGAGTCCACCAAGAGTCCACCAAAGTCCTCCCAGAGTCCACCAAGAGTCCACCAGAGTCCACCAGAGTCCACCAGAGTCCACCAAGAGTCCACCAAGAGTCCACCAGAGTCCACCAAGAGTCCACCAAAGTCCTCCCAGAGACCACCAAGAGTCCACCAGAGTCCACCAGAGTCCACCAAGAGTCCACCAAGAGTCCACCAATAGTCCACCAAGAGTCCACCAGAGTCCACCAAGAGTCCACCAAAGTCCTCCCAGAGTCCACCAAGAGTCCACCAGAGTCCACCAGAGTCCACCAAGAGTCCACCAAGAGTCCACCAGAGTCCACCAAGAGTCCACCAGAGTCCACCAGAGTCCACCAAGAGTCCACCAAGAGTCCACCAGAGTCCACCAGAGTCCACCAAGAGTCCACCAAGAGTCCACCAAGAGTCCACCAAAGTCCTCCCAGAGTCCACCAAAGTCCTCCCAGAGTCCACCAGAGTCCACCAGAGTCCACCAAGAGTCCACCAAGAGTCCACCAGAGTCCACCAAGAGTCCACCAAAGTCCTCCCAGAGTCCAACAAGAGTCCACCAGAGTCCACCAGAGTCCACCAAGAGTCCACCAAGAGTCCACCAGAGTCCACCAAGAGTCCACCAGAGTCCACCAGAGTCCACCAAGAGTCCACCAAGAGTCCACCAGAGTCCACCAGAGTCCACCAAGAGTCCACCAAGAGTCCACCAAGAGTCCACCAAAGTCCTCCCAGAGTCCACCAAAGTCCTCCCAGAGTCCACCAAGAGTCCACCAGAGTCCACCAAGAGTCCACCAAAGTCCTCCCAGAGTCCACCAAGAGTCCACCAGAGTCCACCAGAGTCCACCAAGAGTCCACCAGAGTCTACCAGAGTCCACCAAGAGTCCACCAAAGTCCTCCCAGAGTCCACCAAGAGAACACCAGAGTCCACCAGAGTCCACCAAGAGTCCACCAAGAGTCCACCAGAGTCCACCAAGAGTCCACCAAAGTCCTCCCAGAGACCACCAAGAGTCCACCAGAGTCCACCAGAGTCCACCAAGAGTCCACCAAGAGTCCACCAAGAGTCCACCAAAGTCCTCCCAGAGTCCACCAAAGTCCTCCCAGAGTCCACCAAGAGTCCACCAGAGTCCACCAAGAGTCCACCAAAGTCCTCCCAGAGTCCACCAAGAGTCCACCAGAGTCCACCAGAGTCCACCAAGAGTCCACCAGAGTCCACCAGAGTCCACCAAGTGTCCACCAAGAGTCCACCAGAGTCCACCAAGAGTCCACCAAAGTCCTCCCAGAGTCCACCAAGAGTCCACCAGTCCACCAGAGTCCACCAAGAGTCCACCAAGAGTCCACCAGAGTCCACCAAGAGTCCACCAAAGTCCTCCCAGAGACCACCAAGAGTCCACCAGAGTCCACCAGAGTCCACCAAGAGTCCACCAAGAGTCCACCAAGAGTCCACCAAGAGTCCACCAGAGTCCACCAGAGTCCACCAAGTGTCCACCAAGAGTCCACCAGAGTCCACCAAGAGTCCACCAAAGTCCTCCCAGAGTCCACCAAGAGTCCACCAAGAGTCCACCAGAGTCCACCAAGAGTCCACCAGAGTCCACCAGAGTCCACCAAGAGTCCACCAAGAGTCCACCAGAGTCCACCAGAGTCCACCAAGAGTCCACCAAGAGTCCACCAAGAGTCCACCAAAGTCCTCCCAGAGTCCACCAAAGTCCTCCCAGAGTCCACCAAGAGTCCACCAGAGTCCACCAAGAGTCCACCAAAGTCCTCCCAGAGTCCACCAAGAGTCCACCAGAGTCCACCAGAGTCCACCAAGTGTCCACCAGAGTCCACCAGAGTCCACCAAGTGTCCACCAAGAGTCCACCAGAGTCCACCAAGAGTCCACCAAAGTCCTCCCAGAGTCCACCAAGAGTCCACCAGAGTCCATCAGAGTCCACCAAGAGTCCACCAAGAGTCCACCAGAGTCCACCAAGAGTCCACCAAAGTCCTCCCAGAGACCACCAAGAGTCCACCAGAGTCCACCAGAGTCCACCAAGAGTCCACCAAGAGTCCACCAAGAGTCCACCAGAGTCCACCAAGAGTCCACCAAAGTCCTCCCAGAGTCCACCAAGAGTCCACCAAGAGTCCACCAGAGTCCACCAGAGTCCACCAAGAGTCCACCAAGAGTCCACCAAGAGTCCACCAAAGTCCTCCCAGAGTCCACCAAAGTCCTCCCAGAGTCCACCAGAGTCCACCAGAGTCCACCAGAGTCCACCAGAGTCCACCAAGAGTCCACCAAGAGTCCACCAGAGTCCACCAAGAGTCCACCAAAGTCCTCCCAGAGTCCACCAAGAGTCCACCAGAGTCCACCAGAGTCCACCAGAGTCCACCAAGAGTCCACCAAGAGTCCACCAGAGTCCACCAAGAGTCCACCAGAGTCCACCAGAGTCCACCAAGAGTCCACCAAGAGTCCACCAGAGTCCACCAGAGTCCACCAAGAGTCCACCAAGAGTCCACCAAGAGTCCACCAAAGTCCTCCCAGAGTCCACCAAAGTCCTCCCAGAGTCCACCAAGAGTCCACCAGAGTCCACCAGAGTCCACCAAGAGTCCACCAAGAGTCCACCAGAGTCCACCAGAGTCCACCAAGAGTCCACCAAGAGTCCACCAAGAGTCCACCAAAGTCCTCCCAGAGTCCACCAAAGTCCTCCCAGAGTCCACCAGAGTCCACCAAGAGTCCACCAAGAGTCCACCAAGTGTCCACCAAGAGTCCACCAGAGTCCACCAAGAGTCCACCAAAGTCCTCCCAGAGTCCACCAAGAGTCCACCAGAGTCCACCAGAGTCCACCAAGAGTCCACCAAGAGTCCACCAGAGTCCACCAAGAGTCCACCAAAGTCCTCCCAGAGACCACCAAGAGTCCACCAGAGTCCACCAGAGTCCACCAAGAGTCCACCAAGAGTCCACCAAGAGTCCACCAAAGTCCTCCCAGAGTCCACCAAGAGTCCACCAAGAGTCCACCAGAGTCCACCAGAGTCCACCAAGAGTCCACCAAGAGTCCACCAAGAGTCCACCAAGAGTCCACCAAAGTCCTCCCAGAGTCCACCAAAGTCCTCCCAGAGTCCACCAGAGTCCACCAGAGTCCACCAAGAGTCCACCAAGAGTCCACCAGAGTCCACCAAGAGTCCACCAAAGTCCTCCCAGAGTCCACCAAGAGTCCACCAGAGTCCACCAGAGTCCACCAGAGTCCACCAAGAGTCCACCAAGAGTCCACCAGAGTCCACCAAGAGTCCACCAGAGTCCACCAGAGTCCACCAAGAGTCCACCAAGAGTCCACCAGAGTCCACCAGAGTCCACCAAGAGTCCACCAAGAGTCCACCAAAGTCCTCCCAGAGTCCACCAAATTCCTCCCAGAGTCCACCAAGAGTCCACCAGAGTCCACCAAGAGTCCACCAAAGTCCTCCCAGAGTCCACCAAGAGTCCACCAGAGTCCACCAGAGTCCACCAAGAGTCCACCAGAGTCCACCAGAGTCCACCAAGAGTCCACCAAGAGTCCACCAGAGTCCACCAAGAGTCCACCAAAGTCCTCCCAGAGTCCACCAAGAGTCCACCAGAGTCCACCAGAGTCCACCAAGAGTCCACCAAGAGTCCACCAGAGTCCACCAAGAGTCCACCAAAGTCCTCCCAGAGTCCACCAAGAGTCCACCAGAGTCCACCAGAGTCCACCAAGAGTCCACCAAGAGTCCACCAGAGTCCACCAAGAGTCCACCAAAGTCCTCCCAGAGTCCACCAAGAGTCCACCAGAGTCCACCAGAGTCCACCAAGAGTCCACCAAGAGTCCACCAGAGTCCACCAGAGTCCACCAGAGTCCACCAGAGTCCACCAAGAGTCCACCAGAGTCCACCAAGAATCCACCAAAGTCCTCCCAGAGACCACCAAGAGTCCACCAGAGTCCACCAGAGTCCACCAGAGTCCACCAAGAGTCCACCAAGAGTCCACCAATAGTCCACCAAGAGTCCACCAGAGTCCACCAAGAGTCCACCAAAGTCCTCCCAGAGTCCACCAAGAGTCCACCAGAGTCCACCAGAGTCCACCAAGAGTCCACCAAGAGTCCACCAGAGTCCACCAAGAGTCCACCAGAGTCCACCAGAGTCCACCAAGAGTCCACCAAGAGTCCACCAGAGTCCACCAGAGTCCACCAAGAGTCCACCAAGAGTCCACCAAGAGTCCACCAAAGTCCTCCCAGAGTCCACCAAAGTCCTCCCAGAGTCCACCAGAGTCCACCAGAGTCCACCAAGAGTCCACCAAGAGTCCACCAGAGTCCACCAAGAGTCCACCAAAGTCCTCCCAGAGTCCACCAAGAGTCCACCAGAGTCCACCAGAGTCCACCAAGAGTCCACCAAGAGTCCACCAGAGTCCACCAAGAGTCCACCAGAGTCCACCAGAGTCCACCAAGAGTCCACCAAGAGTCCACCAGAGTCCACCAGAGTCCACCAAGAGTCCACCAAGAGTCCACCAAGAGTCCACCAAAGTCCTCCCAGAGTCCACCAAAGTCCTCCCAGAGTCCACCAAGAGTCCACCAGAGTCCACCAAGAGTCCACCAAAGTCCTCCCAGAGTCCACCAAGAGTCCACCAGAGTCCACCAGAGTCCACCAAGAGTCCACCAGAGTCTACCAGAGTCCACCAAGAGTCCACCAAAGTCCTCCCAGAGTCCACCAAGAGTCCACCAGAGTCCACCAGAGTCCACCAAGAGTCCACCAAGAGTCCACCAGAGTCCACCAAGAGTCCACCAAAGTCCTCCCAGAGACCACCAAGAGTCCACCAGAGTCCACCAAGAGTCCACCAAGAGTCCACCAAGAGTCCACCAAAGTCCTCCCAGAGTCCACCAGAGTCCACCAAGAGTCCACCAAGAGTCCACCAAGAGTCCACCAAGAGTCCACCAAAGTCCTCCCAGAGTCCACCAAGAGTCCACCAAGAGTCCACCAGAGTCCACCAGAGTCCACCAAGAGTCCACCAAGAGTCCACCAAGAGTCCACCAAGAGTCCACCAAAGTCCTCCCAGAGTCCACCAAAGTCCTCCCAGAGTCCACCAGAGTCCACCAGAGTCCACCAAGAGTCCACCAAGAGTCCACCAGAGTCCACCAAGAGTCCACCAAAGTCCTCCCAGAGTCCACCAAGAGTCCACCAGAGTCCACCAAGAGTCCACCAAGAGTCCACCAGAGTCCACCAAAAGTCCACCAGAGTCCACCAGAGTCCACCAAGAGTCCACCAAGAGTCCACCAGAGTCCACCAGAGTCCACCAAGAGTCCACCAAGAGTCCACCAAAGTCCTCCCAGAGTCCACCAAAGTCCTCCCAGAGTCCACCAAGAGTCCACCAGAGTCCACCAAGAGTCCACCAAAGTCCTCCCAGAGTCCACCAAGAGTCCACCAGAGTCCACCAGAGTCCACCAAGAGTCCACCAGAGTCCACCAGAGTCCACCAAGAGTCCACCAAGAGTCCACCAGAGTCCACCAAGAGTCCACCAAAGTCCTCCCAGAGTCCACCAAGAGTCCACCAGAGTCCACCAGAGTCCACCAAGAGTCCACCAAGAGTCCACCAGAGTCCACCAAGAGTCCACCAAAGTCCTCCCAGAGTCCACCAAGAGTCCACCAGAGTCCACCAGAGTCCACCAAGAGTCCACCAAGAGTCCACCAGAGTCCACCAAGAGTCCACCAAAGTCCTCCCAGAGTCCACCAAGAGTCCACCAGAGTCCACCAGAGTCCACCAAGAGTCCACCAAAGTCCTCCCAGAGTCCACCAAGAGTCCACCAGAGTCCACCAGAGTCCACCAGAGTCCACCAAGAGTCCACCAAGAGTCCACCAGAGTCCACCAAGAGTCCACCAAAGTCCTCCCAGAGACCACCAAGAGTCCACCAGAGTCCACCAGAGTCCACCAAGAGTCCACCAAGAGTCCACCAATAGTCCACCAAGAGTCCACCAGAGTCCACCAAGAGTCCACCAAAGTCCTCCCAGAGTCCACCAAGAGTCCACCAGAGTCCACCAGAGTCCACCAAGAGTCCACCAAGAGTCCACCAGAGTCCACCAAGAGTCCACCAGAGTCCACCAGAGTCCACCAAGAGTCCACCAAGAGTCCACCAGAGTCCACCAGAGTCCACCAAGAGTCCACCAAGAGTCCACCAAGAGTCCACCAAAGTCCTCCCAGAGTCCACCAAAGTCCTCCCAGAGTCCACCAGAGTCCACCAGAGTCCACCAAGAGTCCACCAAGAGTCCACCAGAGTCCACCAAGAGTCCACCAAAGTCCTCCCAGAGTCCAACAAGAGTCCACCAGAGTCCACCAGAGTCCACCAAGAGTCCACCAAGAGTCCACCAGAGTCCACCAAGAGTCCACCAGAGTCCACCAGAGTCCACCAAGAGTCCACCAAGAGTCCACCAGAGTCCACCAGAGTCCACCAAGAGTCCACCAAGAGTCCACCAAGAGTCCACCAAAGTCCTCCCAGAGTCCACCAAAGTCCTCCCAGAGTCCACCAAGAGTCCACCAGAGTCCACCAAGAGTCCACCAAAGTCCTCCCAGAGTCCACCAAGAGTCCACCAGAGTCCACCAGAGTCCACCAAGAGTCCACCAGAGTCTACCAGAGTCCACCAAGAGTCCACCAAAGTCCTCCCAGAGTCCACCAAGAGTCCACCAGAGTCCACCAGAGTCCACCAAGAGTCCACCAAGAGTCCACCAGAGTCCACCAAGAGTCCACCAAAGTCCTCCCAGAGACCACCAAGAGTCCACCAGAGTCCACCAGAGTCCACCAAGAGTCAAACAAGAGTCCACCAAGAGTCCACCAAAGTCCTCCCAGAGTCCACCAAAGTCCTCCCAGAGTCCACCAAGAGTCCACCAGAGTCCACCAAGAGTCCACCAAAGTCCTCCCAGAGTCCACCAAGAGTCCACCAGAGTCCACCAGAGTCCACCAAGAGTCCACCAGAGTCCACCAGAGTCCACCAAGTGTCCACCAAGAGTCCACCAGAGTCCACCAAGAGTCCACCAAAGTCCTCCCAGAGTCCACCAAGAGTCCACCAGAGTCCACCAGAGTCCACCAAGAGTCCACCAAGAGTCCACCAGAGTCCACCAAGAGTCCACCAAAGTCCTCCCAGAGACCACCAAGAGTCCACCAGAGTCCACCAGAGTCCACCAAGAGTCCACCAAGAGTCCACCAAGAGTCCACCAAGAGTCCACCAGAGTCCACCAGAGTCCACCAAGTGTCCACCAAGAGTCCACCAGAGTCCACCAAGAGTCCACCAAAGTCCTCCCAGAGTCCACCAAGAGTCCACCAGAGTCCACCAGAGTCCACCAAGAGTCCACCAAGAGTCCACCAGAGTCCACCAAGAGTCCACCAAAGTCCTCCCAGAGACCACCAAGAGTCCACCAGAGTCCACCAGAGTCCACCAAGAGTCCACCAAGAGTCCACCAAGAGTCCACCCAAGTCCTCCCAGAGTCCACCAAGAGTCCACCAAGAGTCCACCAGAGTCCACCAGAGTCCACCAGAGTCCACCAAGAGTCCACCAAGAGTCCACCAATAGTCCACCAAGAGTCCACCAGAGTCCACCAAGAGTCCACCAAAGTCCTCCCAGAGTCCACCAAGAGTCCACCAGAGTCCACCAGAGTCCACCAAGAGTCCACCAAGAGTCCACCAGAGTCCACCAAGAGTCCACCAGAGTCCACCAGAGTCCACCAAGAGTCCACCAAGAGTCCACCAGAGTCCACCAGAGTCCACCAAGAGTCCACCAAGAGTCCACCAAGAGTCCACCAAAGTCCTCCCAGAGTCCACCAAAGTCCTCCCAGAGTCCACCAGAGTCCACCAGAGTCCACCAAGAGTCCACCAAGAGTCCACCAGAGTCCACCAAGAGTCCACCAAAGTCCTCCCAGAGTCCACCAAGAGTCCACCAGAGTCCACCAGAGTCCACCAAGAGTCCACCAGAGTCCACCAAGAGTCCACCAGAGTCCACCAGAGTCCACCAAGAGTCCACCAAGAGTCCACCAGAGTCCACCAGAGTCCACCAAGAGTCCACCAAGAGTCCACCAAGAGTCCACCAAAGTCCTCCCAGAGTCCACCAAAGTCCTCCCAGAGTCCACCAAGAGTCCACCAGAGTCCACCAAGAGTCCACCAAAGTCCTCCCAGAGTCCACCAAGAGTCCACCAGAGTCCACCAGAGTCCACCAAGAGTCCACCAGAGTCTACCAGAGTCCACCAAGAGTCCACCAAAGTCCTCCCAGAGTCCACCAAGAGTCCACCAGAGTCCACCAGAGTCCACCAAGAGTCCACCAAGAGTCCACCAGAGTCCACCAAGAGTCCACCAAAGTCCTCCCAGAGACCACCAAGAGTCCACCAGAGTCCACCAAGAGTCCACCAAGAGTCCACCAAGAGTCCACCAAAGTCCTCCCAGAGTCCACCAGAGTCCACCAAGAGTCCACCAAGAGTCCACCAAGAGTCCACCAAGAGTCCACCAAAGTCCTCCCAGAGTCCACCAAGAGTCCACCAAGAGTCCACCAGAGTCCACCAGAGTCCACCAAGAGTCCACCAAGAGTCCACCAAGAGTCCACCAAGAGTCCACCAAAGTCCTCCCAGAGTCCACCAAAGTCCTCCCAGAGTCCACCAGAGTCCACCAGAGTCCACCAAGAGTCCACCAAGAGTCCACCAGAGTCCACCAAGAGTCCACCAGAGTCCACCAGAGTCCACCAAGAGTCCACCAAGAGTCCACCAGAGTCCACCAGAGTCCACCAAGAGTCCACCAAGAGTCCACCAAAGTCCTCCCAGAGTCCACCAAAGTCCTCCCAGAGTCCACCAAGAGTCCACCAGAGTCCACCAAGAGTCCACCAAAGTCCTCCCAGAGTCCACCAAGAGTCCACCAGAGTCCACCAGAGTCCACCAAGAGTCCACCAGAGTCCACCAGAGTCCACCAAGAGTCCACCAAGAGTCCACCAGAGTCCACCAAGAGTCCACCAAAGTCCTCCCAGAGTCCACCAAGAGTCCACCAGAGTCCACCAGAGTCCACCAAGAGTCCACCAAGAGTCCACCAGAGTCCACCAAGAGTCCACCAAAGTCCTCCCAGAGTCCACCAAGAGTCCACCAGAGTCCACCAGAGTCCACCAAGAGTCCACCAAGAGTCCACCAGAGTCCACCAAGAGTCCACCAAAGTCCTCCCAGAGTCCACCAAGAGTCCACCAGAGTCCACCAGAGTCCACCAAGAGTCCACCAAAGTCCTCCCAGAGTCCACCAAGAGTCCACCAGAGTCCACCAGAGTCCACCAGAGTCCACCAAGAGTCCACCAAGAGTCCACCAGAGTCCACCAAGAGTCCACCAAAGTCCTCCCAGAGACCACCAAGAGTCCACCAGAGTCCACCAGAGTCCACCAAGAGTCCACCAAGAGTCCACCAATAGTCCACCAAGAGTCCACCAGAGTCCACCAAGAGTCCACCAAAGTCCTCCCAGAGTCCACCAAGAGTCCACCAGAGTCCACCAGAGTCCACCAAGAGTCCACCAAGAGTCCACCAGAGTCCACCAAGAGTCCACCAGAGTCCACCAGAGTCCACCAAGAGTCCACCAAGAGTCCACCAGAGTCCACCAGAGTCCACCAAGAGTCCACCAAGAGTCCACCAAGAGTCCACCAAAGTCCTCCCAGAGTCCACCAAAGTCCTCCCAGAGTCCACCAGAGTCCACCAGAGTCCACCAAGAGTCCACCAAGAGTCCACCAGAGTCCACCAAGAGTCCACCAAAGTCCTCCCAGAGTCCAACAAGAGTCCACCAGAGTCCACCAGAGTCCACCAAGAGTCCACCAAGAGTCCACCAGAGTCCACCAAGAGTCCACCAGAGTCCACCAGAGTCCACCAAGAGTCCACCAAGAGTCCACCAGAGTCCACCAGAGTCCACCAAGAGTCCACCAAGAGTCCACCAAGAGTCCACCAAAGTCCTCCCAGAGTCCACCAAAGTCCTCCCAGAGTCCACCAAGAGTCCACCAGAGTCCACCAAGAGTCCACCAAAGTCCTCCCAGAGTCCACCAAGAGTCCACCAGAGTCCACCAGAGTCCACCAAGAGTCCACCAGAGTCTACCAGAGTCCACCAAGAGTCCACCAAAGTCCTCCCAGAGTCCACCAAGAGTCCACCAGAGTCCACCAGAGTCCACCAAGAGTCCACCAAGAGTCCACCAGAGTCCACCAAGAGTCCACCAAAGTCCTCCCAGAGACCACCAAGAGTCCACCAGAGTCCACCAGAGTCCACCAAGAGTCAAACAAGAGTCCACCAAGAGTCCACCAAAGTCCTCCCAGAGTCCACCAAAGTCCTCCCAGAGTCCACCAAGAGTCCACCAGAGTCCACCAAGAGTCCACCAAAGTCCTCCCAGAGTCCACCAAGAGTCCACCAGAGTCCACCAGAGTCCACCAAGAGTCCACCAGAGTCCACCAGAGTCCACCAAGTGTCCACCAAGAGTCCACCAGAGTCCACCAAGAGTCCACCAAAGTCCTCCCAGAGTCCACCAAGAGTCCACCAGAGTCCACCAGAGTCCACCAAGAGTCCACCAAGAGTCCACCAGAGTCCACCAAGAGTCCACCAAAGTCCTCCCAGAGACCACCAAGAGTCCACCAGAGTCCACCAGAGTCCACCAAGAGTCCACCAAGAGTCCACCAAGAGTCCACCAAGAGTCCACCAGAGTCCACCAAGTGTCCACCAAGAGTCCACCAGAGTCCACCAAGAGTCCACCAAAGTCCTCCCAGAGTCCACCAAGAGTCCACCAGAGTCCACCAGAGTCCACCAAGAGTCCACCAAGAGTCCACCAGAGTCCACCAAGAGTCCACCAAAGTCCTCCCAGAGACCACCAAGAGTCCACCAGAGTCCACCAGAGTCCACCAAGAGTCCACCAAGAGTCCACCAAGAGTCCACCCAAGTCCTCCCAGAGTCCACCAAGAGTCCACCAAGAGTCCACCAGAGTCCACCAGAGTCCACCAAGAGTCCACCAAGAGTCCACCAAGAGTCCACCAAAGTCCTCCCAGAGTCCACCAAACTCCTCCCAGAGTCCACCAGAGTCCACCAGAGTCCACCAAGAGTCCACCAAGAGTCCACCAGAGTCCACCAAGGGTCCACCAAAGTCCTCCCAGAGTCCACCAAGAGTCCACCAGAGTCCACCAGAGTCCACCAGAGTCCACCAAGAGTCCACCAAGAGTCCACCAGAGTCCACCAAGAGTCCACCAGAGTCCACCAGAGTCCACCAAGAGTCCACCAAGAGTCCACCAGAGTCCACCAGAGTCAACCAAGAGTCCACCAAGAGTCCACCAAAGTCCTCCCAGAGTCCACCAAAGTCCTCCCAGAGTCCACCAAGAGTCCACCAGAGTCCATCAAGAGTCCACCAAAGTCCTCCCAGAGTCCACCAAGAGTCCACCAGAGTCCACCAGAGTCCACCAAGAGTCAAACAAGAGTCCACCAAGAGTCCACCAAAGTCCTCCCAGAGTCCACCAAAGTCCTCCCAGAGTCCACCAAGAGTCCACCAGAGTCCATCAAGAGTCCACCAAAGTCCTCCCAGAGACCACCAAGAGTCCACCAGAGTCCACCAGAGTCCACCAAGAGTCAAACAAGAGTCCACCAAGAGTCCACCAAAGTCCTCCCAGAGTCCACCAAAGTCCTCCCAGAGTCCACCAAGAGTCCACCAGAGTCCACCAAGAGTCCACCAAAGTCCTCCCAGAGTCCACCAAGAGTCCACCAGAGTCCACCAGAGTCCACCAAGAGTCCACCAGAGTCCACCAGAGTCCACCAAGTGTCCACCAAGAGTCCACCAGAGTCCACCAAGAGTCCACCAAAGTCCTCCCAGAGTCCACCAAGAGTCCACCAGAGTCCACCAGAGTCCACCAAGAGTCCACCAAGAGTCCACCAGAGTCCACCAAGAGTCCACCAAAGTCCTCCCAGAGACCACCAAGAGTCCACCAGAGTCCACCAGAGTCCACCAAGAGTCCACCAAGAGTCCACCAAGAGTCCACCAAGAGTCCACCAGAGTCCACCAGAGTCCACCAAGTGTCCACCAAGAGTCCACCAGAGTCCACCAAGAGTCCACCAAAGTCCTCCCAGAGTCCACCAAGAGTCCACCAGAGTCCACCAGAGTCCACCAAGAGTCCACCAAGAGTCCACCAGAGTCCACCAAGAGTCCACCAAAGTCCTCCCAGAGACCACCAAGAGTCCACCAGAGTCCACCAGAGTCCACCAAGAGTCCACCAAGAGTCCACCAAGAGTCCACCCAAGTCCTCCCAGAGTCCACCAAGAGTCCACCAAGAGTCCACCAGAGTCCACCAGAGTCCACCAAGAGTCCACCAAGAGTCCACCAAGAGTCCACCAAAGTCCTCCCAGAGTCCACCAAACTCCTCCCAGAGTCCACCAGAGTCCACCAGAGTCCACCAAGAGTCCACCAAGAGTCCACCAGAGTCCACCAAGGGTCCACCAAAGTCCTCCCAGAGTCCACCAAGAGTCCACCAGAGTCCACCAGAGTCCACCAGAGTCCACCAAGAGTCCACCAAGAGTCCACCAGAGTCCACCAAGAGTCCACCAGAGTCCACCAGAGTCCACCAAGAGTCCACCAAGAGTCCACCAGAGTCCACCAGAGTCCACCAAGAGTCCACCAAGAGTCCACCAAAGTCCTCCCAGAGTCCACCAAAGTCCTCCCAGAGTCCACCAAGAGTCCACCAGAGTCCATCAAGAGTCCACCAAAGTCCTCCCAGAGTCCACCAAGAGTCCACCAGAGTCCACCAGAGTCCACCAAGAGTCCACGAGAGTCCACCAGAGTCCACCAAGAGTCCACCAAAGTCCTCCCAGAGTCCACCAAGAGTCCACCAAAGTCCTCCCAGAGTCCACCAAGAGTCCACCAGAGTCCACCAGAGTCCACCAAGAGTCCACCAAGAGTCCACCAGAGTCCACCAAGAGTCCACCAAAGTCCTCCCTGAGTCCACCAAGAGTCCACCAGAGTCCACCAGAGTCCACCAAGAGTCCACCAAGAGTCCACCAGAGTCCAACAAGAGTCCACCAAAGTCCTCCCAGAGTCCACCAAGAGTCCACCAGAGTCCACCAGAGTCCACCAAGAGTCCACCAAGAGTCCACCAGAGTCCACCAGAGTCCACCAGAGTCCACCAGAGTCCACCAAGAGTCCACCAAGAGTCCACCAGAGTCCACCAAGAGTCCACCAAAGTCCTCCCAGAGACCACCAAGAGTCCACCAGAGTCCACCAGAGTCCACCAAGAGTCCACCAAGAGTCCACCAATAGTCCACCAAGAGTCCACCAGAGTCCACCAAGAGTCCACCAAAGTCCTCCCAGAGTCCACCAAGAGTCCACCAGAGTCCACCATAGTCCACCAAGAGTCCACCAAGAGTCCACCAGAGTCCACCAAGAGTCCACCAGAGTCCACCAGAGTCCACCAAGAGTCCACCAAGAGTCCACCAGAGTCCACCAGAGTCCACCAAGAGTCCACCAAGAGTCCACCAAGAGTCCACCAAAGTCCTCCCAGAGTCCACCAAAGTCCTCCCAGAGTCCACCAGAGTCCACCAGAGTCCACCAAGAGTCCACCAAGAGTCCACCAGAGTCCACCAAGAGTCCACCAAAGTCCTCCCAGAGTCCACCAAGAGTCCACCAGAGTCCACCAGAGTCCACCAAGAGTCCACCAAGAGTCCACCAAGAGTCCACCAGAGTCCACCAAGAGTCCACCAAGAGTCCACCAAGAGTCCACCAAAGTCCTCCCAGAGTCTACCAAGAGTCCACCAAGAGTCCACCAGAGTCCACCAGAGTCCACCAAGAGTCCACCAAGAGTCCACCAATAGTCCACCAAGAGTCCACCAAAGTCCTCCCAGAGTCCACCAAAGTCCTCCCAGAGTCCACCAGAGTCCACCAGAGTCCACCAAGAGTCCACCAAGAGTCCACCAGAGTCCACCAAGGGTCCACCAAAGTCCTCCCAGAGTCCACCAAGAGTCCACCAGAGTCCACCAGAGTCCACCAGAGTCCACCAAGAGTCCACCAAGAGTCCACCAGAGTCCACCAAGAGTCCACCAGAGTCCACCAGAGTCCACCAAGAGTCCACCAAGAGTCCACCAGAGTCCACCAGGGTCCACCAAGAGTCCACCAAGAGTCCACCAAAGTCCTCCCAGAGTCCACTAAAGTCCTCCCAGAGTCCACCAAGAGTCCACCAGAGTCCACCAAGAGTCCACCAAAGTCCTCCCAGAGTCCACCAAGAGTCCACCAGAGTCCACCAGAGTCCACCAAGAGTCCACCAGAGTCCACCAGAGTCCACCAAGAGTCCACCAAGAGTCCACCAGAGTCCACCAAGAGTCCACCAAAGTCCTCCCAGAGTCCACCAAGAGTCCACCAGAGTCCACCAGAGTCCACCAAGAGTCCACCAAGAGTCCACCAGAGTCCACCAAGAGTCCACCAAAGTCCTCCCAGAGTCCACCAAGAGTCCACCAGAGTCCACCAGAGTCCACCAAGAGTCCACCAGAGTCCACCAGAGTCCACCAAGAGTCCACCAAGAGTCTACCAAGAGTCCACCAAAGTCCTCCCAGAGTCCACCAAAGTCCTCCCAGAGTCCACCAGAGTCCACCAGAGTCCACCAGAGTCCACCAAGAGTCCACCAGAGTCCACCAAGAGTCCACCAAAGTCCTCCCAGAGTCCACCAAGAGTCCACCAGAGTCCACCAGAGTCCACCAGAATCCACCAAGAGTCCACCAAGAGTCCACCAGAGTCCACCAAGAGTCCACCAGAGTCCACCAGAGTCCACCAAGAGTCCACCAAGAGTCCACCAGAGTCCACCAGAGTCCACCAAGAGTCCACCAAGAGTCCACCAAGAGTCCACCAAAGTCCTCCCAGAGTCCACCAAAGTCCTCCCAGAGTCCACCAAGAGTCCACCAGAGTCCACCAAGAGTCCACCAAAGTCCTCCCAGAGTCCACCAAGAGTCCACCAGAGTCCACCAGAGTCCACCAAGAGTCCACCAGAGTCCACCAGAGTCCACCAAGAGTCCACCAAGAGTCCACCAGAGTCCACCAAGAGTCCACCAAAGTCCTCCCAGAGTCCACCAAGAGTCCACCAGAGTCCACCCGAGTCCACCAAGAGTCCACCAAGAGTCCACCAGAGTCCACCAAGAGTCCACCAAAGTCCTCCCAGAGTCCACCAAGAGTCCACCAGAGTCCACCAGAGTCCACCAAGAGTCCACCAAGAGTCCACCAGAGTCCACCAAGAGTCCACCAAAGTCCTCCCAGAGTCCACCAAGTGTCCACCAGAGTCCACCAGAGTCCACCAAGAGTCCACCAAGAGTCCACCAGAGTCCACCAAGAGTCCACCAGAGTCCACCAGAGTCCACCAAGAGTCCACCAGAGTCCACCAGAGTCCACCAAGAGTCCACCAAGAGTCCACCAGAGTCCACCAAGAGTCCACCAAAGTCCTCCCAGAGTCCACCAAGAGTCCACCAGAGTCCACCAGAGTCCACCAAGAGTCCACCAAGAGTCCACCAGAGTCCACCAAGAGTCCACCAAAGTCCTCCCAGAGTCCACCAAGAGTCCACCAGAGTCCACCAGAGTCCACCAGGAGTCCACCAAGAGTCCACCAGAGTCCACCAAGAGTCCACCAAAGTCCTCCCAGAGTCCACCAAGAGTCCACCAGAGTCCACCAAGAGTCCACCAAGAGTCCACCAAGAGTCCACCAGAGTCCACCAGAGTCCACCAGAGTCCACCAAGAGTCCACCAAGAGTCCACCAGAGTCCACCAAGAGTCCACCAAGAGTCCACCAGAGTCCACCAAGAGTCCACCAAAGTCCTCCCAGAGTCCACCAAGAGTCCACCAGAGTCCACCAGAGTCCACCAAGAGTCCACCAAGAGTCCACCAGAGTCCACCAAGAGTCCACCAAAGTCCTCCCAGAGTCCACCAAGAGTCCACCAGAGTCCACCAGAGTCCACCAGGAGTCCACCAAGAGTCCACCAGAGTCCACCAAGAGTCCACCAGAGTCCACCAAGAGTCCACCAAAGTCCTCCCAGAGTCCACCAAGAGTCCACCAGAGTCCACCAGAGTCCACCAAGAGTCCACCAAGAGTCCACCAGAGTCCACCAAGAGTCCACCAAAGTCCTCCCAGAGTCCACCAAGAGTCCACCAGAGTCCACCAGAGTCCACCAGGAGTCCACCAAGAGTCCACCAGAGTCCACCAAGAGTCCACCAAAGTCCTCCCAGAGTCCACCAAGAGTCCACCAGAGTCCACCAAGAGTCCACCAAGAGTCCACCAAGAGTCCACCAGAGTCCACCAGAGTCCACCAGAGTCCACCAAGAGTCCACCAAGAGTCCACCAGAGTCCACCAAGAGTCAACCAAAGTCCTCCCAGAGTCCACCAAGAGTCCACCAGAGTCCACCAGAGTCCACCAAGATTCCACCAGAGTCCACCAGAGTCCACCAAGAGTCCACCAAGAGTCCACCAGAGTCCACCAAGAGTCCACCAAAGTCCTCCCAGAGTCCACCAAGAGTCCACCAGAGTCCACCAGAGTCCACCAAGAGTCCACCAAGAGTCCACCAGAGTCCACCAAGAGTCCACCAAAGTCCTCCCAGAGTCCACCAAGAGTCCACCAGAGTCCACCAGAGTCCACCAAGAGTCCACCAGAGTCCACCAAGAGTCCACCAAAGTCCTCCCAGAGTCCACCAAGAGTCCACCAGAGTCCACCAGAGTCCACCGAGAGTCCACCAAGAGTCCACCAGAGTCCACCAAGAGTCCACCAGAGTCCACCAGAGTCCACCAAGAGTCCACCAGAGTCCACCAGAGTCCACCAAGAGTCCACCAAGAGTCCACCAGAGTCCACCAAGAGTCCACCAAAGACCTCCCAGAGTCCACCAAGAGTCCACCAGAGTCCACCAGAGTCCACCAAGAGTCCACCAAGAGTCCACCAGAGTCCACCAGGAGTCCACCAAAGTCCTCCCAGAGTCCACCAAGAGTCCAACAGTGTCCACCAGAGTCCACCAAGAGTCCACCAAGAGTCCACCAGAGTCCACCAAGAGTCCACCAAAGTCATCCCAGAGTCCACCAAGAGTCCACCAGAGTCCACCAGAGTCCACCAGAGTCCACCAAAAGTCCACCAAAGTCCTCCCAGAGTCCACCAAGAGTCCACCAGAGTCCACCAGAGTCCACCAAGAGTCCACCAAGAGTCCACCAGAGTCCACCAAGAGTCCACCAAAGTCCTCCCAGAGACCACCAAGAGTCCACCAGAGTCCACCAGAGTCCACCAAGAGTCCACCAAGAGTCCACCAGAGTCCACCAAGAGTCCACCAAAGTCCTCCCAGAGACCACCAAGAGTCCACCAGAGTCCACCAGAGTCCACCAAGAGTCCACCAAAGTCCTCCCAGAGACCACCAAGAGTCCACCAGAGTCCACCAGAGTCCACCAAGAGTCCACCAAGAGTCCACCAGAGTCCACCAAGAGTCCACCAAAGTCCTCCCAGAGTCCACCAAAGTCCTCCCAGAGTCCACCAGAGTCCACCAGAGTCCACCAAGAGTCCACCAAGAGTCCACCAGAGTCCACCAAGAGTCCACCAAAGTCCTCCCAGAGTCCACCAAGAGTCCACCAGAGTCCACCAGAGTCCACCAAGAGTCCACCAAGAGTCCACCAGAGTCCACCAAGAGTCCACCAGAGTCCACCAGAGTCCACCAAGAGTCCACCAAGAGTCCACCAGAGTCCACCAAGAGTCCACCAAGAGTCCACCAAAGTCCTCCCAGAGTCCACCAAAGTCCTCCCAGAGTCCACCAAGAGTCCACCAGAGTCCACCAAGAGTCCACCAAAGTCCTCCCAGAGTCCACCAAGAGTCCACCAGAGTCCACCAGAGTCCACCAAGAGTCCACCAGAGTCCACCAGAGTCCACCAAGTGTCCACCAAGAGTCCACCAGAGTCCACCAAGAGTCCACCAAAGTCCTCCCAGAGTCCACCAAGAGTCCACCAGAGTCCACCAGAGTCCACCAAGAGTCCACCAAGAGTCCACCAGAGTCCACCAAGAGTCCACCAAAGTCCTCCCAGAGTCCACCAAGAGTCCACCAGAGTCCACCAGAGTCCACCAAGAGTCCACCAAGAGTCCACCAGAGTCCACCAAGATTCCACCAAAGTCCTCCCAGAGTCCACCAAGAGTCCACCAGAGTCCACCAGAGTCCACCAAGAGTCCACCAAGAGTCCACCAGAGTCCACCAAGAGTCCACCAGAGTCCACCAGAGTCCACCAAGAGTCCACCAAGAGTCCACCAGAGTCCACCAGAGTCCACCAAGAGTCCACCAAGAGTCCACCAAGAGTCCACCAAAGTCCTCCCAGAGTCCACCAAAGTCCTCCCAGAGTCCACCAGAGTCCACCAAGAGTCCACCAAGAGTCCACCAAGAGTCCACCAGAGTCCACCAGAGTCCACCAAGAGTCCACCAAGAGTCCACCAAGAGTCCACCAGAGTCCACCAAGAGTCCACCAAAGTCCTCCCAGAGACCACCAAGAGTCCACCAGAGTCCACCAGAGTCCACCAAGAGTCCACCAAGAGTCCACCAGAGTCCACCAAGAGTCCACCAAAGTCCTCCCAGAGACCACCAAGAGTCCACCAGAGTCCACCAGAGTCCACCAAGAGTCCACCAAAGTCCTCCCAGAGACCACCAAGAGTCCACCAGAGTCCACCAGAGTCCACCAAGAGTCCACCAAGAGTCCACCAGAGTCCACCAAGAGTCAACCAAAGTCCTCCCAGAGTCCACCAAGAGTCCACCAGAGTCCACCAGAGTCCACCAAGATTCCACCAGAGTCCACCAGAGTCCACCAAGAGTCCACCAAGAGTCCACCAGAGTCCACCAAGAGTCCACCAAAGTCCTCCCAGAGTCCACCAAGAGTCCACCAGAGTCCACCAGAGTCCACCAAGAGTCCACCAAGAGTCCACCAGAGTCCACCAAGAGTCCACCAAAGTCCTCCCAGAGTCCACCAAGAGTCCACCAGAGTCCACCAGAGTCCACCAAGAGTCCACCAGAGTCCACCAAGAGTCCACCAAAGTCCTCCCAGAGTCCACCAAGAGTCCACCAGAGTCCACCAGAGTCCACCGAGAGTCCACCAAGAGTCCACCAGAGTCCACCAAGAGTCCACCAGAGTCCACCAGAGTCCACCAAGAGTCCACCAGAGTCCACCAGAGTCCACCAAGAGTCCACCAAGAGTCCACCAGAGTCCACCAAGAGTCCACCAAAGACCTCCCAGAGTCCACCAAGAGTCCACCAGAGTCCACCAGAGTCCACCAAGAGTCCACCAAGAGTCCACCAAGAGTCCACCAGAGTCCACCAGGAGTCCACCAAAGTCCTCCCAGAGTCCACCAAGAGTCCAACAGAGTCCACCAGAGTCCACCAAGAGTCCACCAAGAGTCCACCAGAGTCCACCAAGAGTCCACCAAAGTCATCCCAGAGTCCACCAAGAGTCCACCAGAGTCCACCAGAGTCCACCAAGAGTCCACCAAAGTCCTCCCAGAGTCCACCAAGAGTCCACCAGAGTCCACCAGAGTCCACCAAGAGTCCACCAAGAGTCCACCAGAGTCCACCAAGAGTCCACCAAAGTCCTCCCAGAGACCACCAAGAGTCCACCAGAGTCCACCAGAGTCCACCAAGAGTCCACCAAGAGTCCACCAGAGTCCACCAAGAGTCCACCAAAGTCCTCCCAGAGACCACCAAGAGTCCACCAGAGTCCACCAGAGTCCACCAAGAGTCCACCAAAGTCCTCCCAGAGACCACCAAGAGTCCACCAGAGTCCACCAGAGTCCACCAAGAGTCCACCAAGAGTCCACCAGAGTCCACCAAGAGTCCACCAAAGTCCTCCCAGAGTCCACCAAAGTCCTCCCAGAGTCCACCAGAGTCCACCAGAGTCCACCAAGAGTCCACCAAGAGTCCACCAGAGTCCACCAAGAGTCCACCAAAGTCCTCCCAGAGTCCACCAAGAGTCCACCAGAGTCCACCAGAGTCCACCAAGAGTCCACCAAGAGTCCACCAGAGTCCACCAAGAGTCCACCAGAGTCCACCAGAGTCCACCAAGAGTCCACCAAGAGTCCACCAGAGTCCACCAAGAGTCCACCAAGAGTCCACCAAGAGTCCACCAAAGTCCTCCCAGAGTCCACCAAAGTCCTCCCAGAGTCCACCAAGAGTCCACCAGAGTCCACCAAGAGTCCACCAAAGTCCTCCCAGAGTCCACCAAGAGTCCACCAGAGTCCACCAGAGTCCACCAAGAGTCCACCAGAGTCCACCAGAGTCCACCAAGTGTCCACCAAGAGTCCACCAGAGTCCACCAAGAGTCCACCAAAGTCCTCCCAGAGTCCACCAAGAGTCCACCAGAGTCCACCAGAGTCCACCAAGAGTCCACCAAGAGTCCACCAGAGTCCACCAAGAGTCCACCAAAGTCCTCCCAGAGACCACCAAGAGTCCACCAGAGTCCACCAGAGTCCACCAAGAGTCCACCAAGAGTCCACCAAGAGTCCACCAGAGTCCACCAAGAGTCCACCAAAGTCCTCCCAGAGTCCACCAAGAGTCCACCAAGAGTCCACCAGAGTCCACCAGAGTCCACCAGAGTCCACCAAGAGTCCACCAAGAGTCCACCAAGAGTCCACCAGAGTCCACCAAGAGTCCACCAAAGTCCTCCCAGAGACCACCAGAGTCCACCAAGAGTCCACCAAGGTCCTCCCAGAGTCCACCAAGAGTCCACCAGAGTCCACCAGAGTCCACCAAGAGTCCACCAAGAGTCCACCAGAGTCCACCAAGAGTCCACCAAAGTCCTCCCAGAGTCCACCAAGAGTCCACCAGAGTCCACCAGAGTCCACCAAGAGTCCACCAAGAGTCCACCAGAGTCCACCAAGAGTCCACCAGAGTCCACCAGAGTCCACCAAGTGTCCACCAAGAGTCCACCAGAGTCCACCAGAGTCCACCAAGAGTCCACCAAGAGTCCACCAAGAGTCCACCAAAGTCCTCCCAGAGTCCACCAAAGTCCTCCCAGAGTCCACCAGAGTCCACCAAGAGTCCACCAAGAGTCCACCAAGAGTCCACCAGAGTCCACCAGAGTCCACCAAGAGTCCACCAAGAGTCCACCAAGAGTCCACCAGAGTCCACCAAGAGTCCACCAAAGTCCTCCCAGAGACCACCAAGAGTCCACCAGAGTCCACCAGAGTCCACCAAGAGTCCACCAAGAGTCCACCAGAGTCCACCAAGAGTCCACCAAAGTCCTCCCAGAGACCACCAAGAGTCCACCAGAGTCCACCAGAGTCCACCAAGAGTCCACCAAAGTCCTCCCAGAGACCACCAAGAGTCCACCAGAGTCCACCAGAGTCCACCAAGAGTCCACCAAGAGTCCACCAGAGTCCACCAAGAGTCCACCAAAGTCCTCCCAGAGTCCACCAAAGTCCTCCCAGAGTCCACCAGAGTCCACCAGAGTCCACCAAGAGTCCACCAAGAGTCCACCAGAGTCCACCAAGAGTCCACCAAAGTCCTCCCAGAGTCCACCAAGAGTCCACCAGAGTCCACCAGAGTCCACCAAGAGTCCACCAAGAGTCCACCAGAGTCCACCAGAGTCCACCAGAGTCCACCAAGAGTCCACCAAGAGTCCACCAGAGTCCACCAAGAGTCCACCAAGAGTCCACCAAGAGTCCACCAAAGTCCTCCCAGAGTCCACCAAAGTCCTCCCAGAGTCCACCAAGAGTCCACCAGAGTCCACCAAGAGTCCACCAAAGTCCTCCCAGAGTCCACCAAGAGTCCACCAGAGTCCACCAGAGTCCACCAAGAGTCCACCAGAGTCCACCAGAGTCCACCAAGTGTCCACCAAGAGTCCACCAGAGTCCACCAAGAGTCCACCAAAGTCCTCCCAGAGTCCACCAAGAGTCCACCAGAGTCCACCAGAGTCCACCAAGAGTCCACCAAGAGTCCACCAGAGTCCACCAAAAGTCCACCAAAGTCCTCCCAGAGACCACCAAGAGTCCACCAGAGTCCACCAGAGTCCACCAGAGTCCACCAAGAGTCCACCAAGAGTCCACCAGAGTCCACCAAGAGTCCACCAAAGTCCTCCCAGAGTCCACCAAGAGTCCACCAAGAGTCCA
Source organism: Nerophis lumbriciformis (assembly GCF_033978685.3). NCBI lineage: Eukaryota > Metazoa > Chordata > Actinopteri > Syngnathiformes > Syngnathidae > Nerophis > Nerophis lumbriciformis. The sequence goes on along the minus strand of NC_084555.2, from coordinate 51,544,352 downwards.
CCAGAGTCCACCAGAGTCCACCAGAGTCCACCAAGAGTCCACCAAGAGTCCACCAAGAGTCCACCAGAGTCCACCAAGAGTCCACCAAAGTCCTCCCAGAGACCACCAGAGTCCACCAAGAGTCCACCAAAGTCCTCCCAGAGTCCACCAAGAGTCCACCAGAGTCCACCAGAGTCCACCAAGAGTCCACCAGAGTCCACCAGAGTCCACCAAGAGTCCACCAAGAGTCCACCAGAGTCCACCAAGAGTCCACCAGAGTCCACCAGAGTCCACCAAGAGTCCACCAAGAGTCCACCAGAGTCCACCAGAGTCCACCAAGAGTCCACCAAGAGTCCACCAAGAGTCCACCAAAGTCCTCCCAGAGTCCACCAAGAGTCCAACAGAGTCCACCAGAGTCCACCAAGAGTCCACCAAGAGTCCACCAAGAGTCCACCAGAGTCCACCAGAGTCCACCAAGAGTCCACCAAGAGTCCACCAAGAGTCCACCAGAGTCCACCAAGAGTCCACCAAAGTCCTCCTAGGGACCACCAAGAGTCCACCAGAGTCCACCAGAGTCCACCAAGAGTCCACCAAGAGTCCACCAGAGTCCACCAAGAGTCCACCAAAGTCCTCCCAGAGACCACCAAGAGTCCACCAGAGTCCACCAGAGTCCACCAAGAGTCCACCAAGAGTCCACCAAGAGTCCACCAGAGTCCACCAAGAGTCCACCAAAGTCCTCCCAGAGTCCACCAAGAGTCCACCAAGAGTCCACCAGAGTCCACCAGAGTCCACCAGAGTCCACCAAGAGTCCACCAAGAGTCCACCAAGAGTCCACCAAGAGTCCACCAGAGTCCACCAAGAGTCCACCAAAGTCCTCCCAGAGACCACCAGAGTCCACCAAGAGTCCACCAAAGTCCTCCCAGAGTCCACCAAGAGTCCACCAGAGTCCACCAGAGTCCACCAAGAGTCCACCAAGAGTCCACCAGAGTCCACCAAGAGTCCACCAAAGTCCTCCCAGAGTCCACCAAGAGTCCACCAGAGTCCACCAGAGTCCACCAAGAGTCCACCAAGAGTCCACCAGAGTCCACCAAGAGTCCACCAGAGTCCACCAGAGTCCACCAAGTGTCCACCAAGAGTCCACCAGAGTCCACCAGAGTCCACCAAGAGTCCACCAAGAGTCCACCAAGAGTCCACCAAAGTCCTCCCAGAGTCCACCAAAGTCCTCCCAGAGTCCACCAGAGTCCACCAAGAGTCCACCAAGAGTCCACCAAGAGTCCACCAGAGTCCACCAGAGTCCACCAAGAGTCCACCAAGAGTCCACCAAGAGTCCACCAGAGTCCACCAAGAGTCCACCAAAGTCCTCCCAGAGACCACCAAGAGTCCACCAGAGTCCACCAGAGTCCACCAAGAGTCCACCAAGAGTCCACCAGAGTCCACCAAGAGTCCACCAAAGTCCTCCCAGAGACCACCAAGAGTCCACCAGAGTCCACCAGAGTCCACCAAGAGTCCACCAAAGTCCTCCCAGAGTCCACCAAGAGTCCACCAGAGTCCACCAGAGTCCACCAAGAGTCCACCAAGAGTCCACCAGAGTCCACCAGAGTCCACCAGAGTCCACCAAGAGTCCACCAAGAGTCCACCAGAGTCCACCAAGAGTCCACCAAGAGTCCACCAAGAGTCCACCAAAGTCCTCCCAGAGTCCACCAAAGTCCTCCCAGAGTCCACCAAGAGTCCACCAGAGTCCACCAAGAGTCCACCAAAGTCCTCCCAGAGTCCACCAAGAGTCCACCAGAGTCCACCAGAGTCCACCAAGAGTCCACCAGAGTCCACCAGAGTCCACCAAGTGTCCACCAAGAGTCCACCAGAGTCCACCAAGAGTCCACCAAAGTCCTCCCAGAGTCCACCAAGAGTCCACCAGAGTCCACCAGAGTCCACCAAGTGTCCACCAAAGTCCTCCCAGAGTCCACCAAGAGTCCACCAGAGTCCACCAGAGTCCACCAAGAGTCCACCAAGAGTCCACCAGAGTCCACCAAGAGTCCACCAAAGTCCTCCCAGAGTCCACCAAGAGTCCACCAGAGTCCACCAGAGTCCACCAAGAGTCCACCAAGAGTCCACCAGAGTCCACCAAGATTCCACCAAAGTCCTCCCAGAGTCCACCAAGAGTCCACCAGAGTCCACCAGAGTCCACCAAGAGTCCACCAAGAGTCCACCAGAGTCCACCAAGAGTCCACCAGAGTCCACCAGAGTCCACCAAGAGTCCACCAAGAGTCCACCAGAGTCCACCAGAGTCCACCAAGAGTCCACCAAGAGTCCACCAAGAGTCCACCAAAGTCCTCCCAGAGTCCACCAAAGTCCTCCCAGAGTCCACCAGAGTCCACCAAGAGTCCACCAAGAGTCCACCAAGAGTCCACCAGAGTCCACCAGAGTCCACCAAGAGTCCACCAAGAGTCCACCAAGAGTCCACCAGAGTCCACCAAGAGTCCACCAAAGTCCTCCCAGAGACCACCAAGAGTCCACCAGAGTCCACCAAGAGTCCACCAGAGTCCACCAGAGTCCACCAGAGTCCACCAGAGTCCACCAAGAGTCCACCAAGAGTCCACCAGAGTCCACCAAGAGTCCACCAAAGTCCTCCCAGAGACCACCAAGAGTCCACCAGAGTCCACCAGAGTCCACCAAGAGTCCACCAAGAGTCCACCAAGAGTCCACCAGAGTCCACCAAGAGTCCACCAAAGTCCTCCCAGAGTCCACCAAGAGTCCACCAAGAGTCCACCAGAGTCCACCAGAGTCCACCAGAGTCCACCAAGAGTCCACCAAGAGTCCACCAAGAGTCCACCAAGAGTCCACCAGAGTCCACCAAGAGTCCACCAAAGTCCTCCCAGAGACCACCAGAGTCCACCAAGAGTCCACCAAAGTCCTCCCAGAGTCCACCAAGAGTCCACCAGAGTCCACCAGAGTCCACCAAGAGTCCACCAAGAGTCCACCAGAGTCCACCAAGAGTCCACCAAAGTCCTCCCAGAGTCCACCAAGAGTCCACCAGAGTCCACCAGAGTCCACCAAGAGTCCACCAAGAGTCCACCAGAGTCCACCAAGAGTCCACCAGAGTCCACCAGAGTCCACCAAGTGTCCACCAAGAGTCCACCAGAGTCCACCAGAGTCCACCAAGAGTCCACCAAGAGTCCACCAAGAGTCCACCAAAGTCCTCCCAGAGTCCACCAAAGTCCTCCCAGAGTCCACCAGAGTCCACCAAGAGTCCACCAAGAGTCCACCAAGAGTCCACCAGAGTCCACCAGAGTCCACCAAGAGTCCACCAAGAGTCCACCAAGAGTCCACCAGAGTCCACCAAGAGTCCACCAAAGTCCTCCCAGAGACCACCAAGAGTCCACCAGAGTCCACCAGAGTCCACCAAGAGTCCACCAAGAGTCCACCAGAGTCCACCAAGAGTCCACCAAAGTCCTCCCAGAGACCACCAAGAGTCCACCAGAGTCCACCAGAGTCCACCAAGAGTCCACCAAAGTCCTCCCAGAGACCACCAAGAGTCCACCAGAGTCCACCAGAGTCCACCAAGAGTCCACCAAGAGTCCACCAGAGTCCACCAAGAGTCCACCAAAGTCCTCCCAGAGTCCACCAAAGTCCTCCCAGAGTCCACCAGAGTCCACCAGAGTCCACCAAGAGTCCACCAAGAGTCCACCAGAGTCCACCAAGAGTCCACCAAAGTCCTCCCAGAGTCCACCAAGAGTCCACCAGAGTCCACCAGAGTCCACCAAGAGTCCACCAAGAGTCCACCAGAGTCCACCAGAGTCCACCAGAGTCCACCAAGAGTCCACCAAGAGTCCACCAGAGTCCACCAAGAGTCCACCAAGAGTCCACCAAGAGTCCACCAAAGTCCTCCCAGAGTCCACCAAAGTCCTCCCAGAGTCCACCAAGAGTCCACCAGAGTCCACCAAGAGTCCACCAAAGTCCTCCCAGAGTCCACCAAGAGTCCACCAGAGTCCACCAGAGTCCACCAAGAGTCCACCAGAGTCCACCAGAGTCCACCAAGTGTCCACCAAGAGTCCACCAGAGTCCACCAAGAGTCCACCAAAGTCCTCCCAGAGTCCACCAAGAGTCCACCAGAGTCCACCAGAGTCCACCAAGAGTCCACCAAGAGTCCACCAAGAGTCCACCAGAGTCCACCAAAAGTCCACCAAAGTCCTCCCAGAGACCACCAAGAGTCCACCAGAGTCCACCAGAGTCCACCAGAGTCCACCAAGAGTCCACCAAGAGTCCACCAGAGTCCACCAAGAGTCCACCAAAGTCCTCCCAGAGTCCACCAAGAGTCCACCAAGAGTCCACCAGAGTCCACCAGAGTCCACCAGAGTCCACCAAGAGTCCACCAAGAGTCCACCAAGAGTCCACCAAGAGTCCACCAGAGTCCACCAAGAGTCCACCAAAGTCCTCCCAGAGACCACCAGAGTCCACCAAGAGTCCACCAAAGTCCTCCCAGAGTCCACCAAGAGTCCACCAGAGTCCACCAGAGTCCACCAAGAGTCCACCAGAGTCCACCAGAGTCCACCAAGAGTCCACCAAGAGTCCACCAGAGTCCACCAAGAGTCCACCAGAGTCCACCAGAGTCCACCAAGAGTCCACCAAGAGTCCACCAGAGTCCACCAGAGTCCACCAAGAGTCCACCAAGAGTCCACCAAGAGTCCACCAAAGTCCTCCCAGAGTCCACCAAAGTCCTCCCAGAGTCCACCAGAGTCCACCAAGAGTCCACCAAGAGTCCACCAAGAGTCCACCAGAGTCCACCAGAGTCCACCAAGAGTCCACCAAGAGTCCACCAAGAGTCCACCAGAGTCCACCAAGAGTCCACCAAAGTCCTCCTAGGGACCACCAAGAGTCCACCAGAGTCCACCAGAGTCCACCAAGAGTCCACCAAGAGTCCACCAGAGTCCACCAAGAGTCCACCAAAGTCCTCCCAGAGACCACCAAGAGTCCACCAGAGTCCACCAGAGTCCACCAAGAGTCCACCAAAGTCCTCCCAGAGACCACCAAGAGTCCACCAGAGTCCACCAGAGTCCACCAAGAGTCCACCAAGAGTCCACCAGAGTCCACCAAGAGTCCACCAAAGTCCTCCCAGAGTCCACCAGAGTCCACCAGAGTCCACCAAGAGTCCACCAAGAGTCCACCAAGAGTCCACCAGAGTCCACCAAGAGTCCACCAAAGTCCTCCTAGGGACCACCAAGAGTCCACCAGAGTCCACCAGAGTCCACCAAGAGTCCACCAAGAGTCCACCAGAGTCCACCAAGAGTCCACCAAAGTCCTCCCAGAGACCACCAAGAGTCCACCAGAGTCCACCAGAGTCCACCAAGAGTCCACCAAAGTCCTCCCAGAGACCACCAAGAGTCCACCAGAGTCCACCAGAGTCCACCAAGAGTCCACCAAGAGTCCACCAGAGTCCACCAAGAGTCCACCAAAGTCCTCCCAGAGTCCACCAAAGTCCTCCCAGAGTCCACCAGAGTCCACCAGAGTCCACCAAGAGTCCACCAAGAGTCCACCAGAGTCCACCAAGAGTCCACCAAAGTCCTCCCAGAGTCCACCAAGAGTCCACCAGAGTCCACCAGAGTCCACCAAGAGTCCACCAAGAGTCCACCAGAGTCCACCAGAGTCCACCAGAGTCCACCAAGAGTCCACCAAGAGTCCACCAGAGTCCACCAAGAGTCCACCAAGAGTCCACCAAGAGTCCACCAAAGTCCTCCCAGAGTCCACCAAAGTCCTCCCAGAGTCCACCAAGAGTCCACCAGAGTCCACCAAGAGTCCACCAAAGTCCTCCTAGAGTCCACCAAGAGTCCACCAAGAGTCCACCAAGAGTCCACCAGAGTCCACCAAGAGTCCACCAAAGTCCTCCCAGAGTCCACCAAGAGTCCACCAAGAGTCCACCAGAGTCCACCAGAGTCCACCAGAGTCCACCAAGAGTCCACCAAGAGTCCACCAAGAGTCCACCAGAGTCCACCAAGAGTCCACCAAAGTCCTCCCAGAGACCACCAGAGTCCACCAAGAGTCCACCAAAGTCCTCCCAGAGTCCACCAAGAGTCCACCAGAGTCCACCAGAGTCTACCAGAGTCCACCAAGAGTCCACCAAGAGTCCACCAAGAGTCCACCAAAGTCCTCCCAGAGTCCACCAAGAGTCCACCAAGAGTCCACCAGAGTCCACCAGAGTCCACCAGAGTCCACCAAGAGTCCACCAAGAGTCCACCAAGAGTCCACCAAGAGTCCACCAAAGTCCTCCCAGAGACCACCAGAGTCCACCAAGAGTCCACCAAAGTCCTCCCAGAGTCCACCAAGAGTCCACCAGAGTCCACCAGAGTCCACCAAGAGTCCACCAGAGGCCACCAGAGTCCACCAAGTGTCCACCAAGAGTCCACCAAAGTCCTCCCAGAGTCCACCAAGAGTCCACCAGAGTCCACCAGAGTCCACCAAGAGTCCACCAAAGTCCTCCCAGAGTCCACCAAGAGTCCACCAGAGTCCACCAGAGTCCACCAAGAGTCCACCAAGAGTCCACCAGAGTCCACCAGAGTCCACCAGAGTCCACCAAGAGTCCACCAAGAGTCCACCAGAGTCCACCAAGAGTCCACCAAGAGTCCACCAAGAGTCCACCAAAGTCCTCCCAGAGTCCACCAAAGTCCTCCCAGAGTCCACCAAGAGTCCACCAGAGTCCACCAAGAGTCCACCAAAGTCCTCCCAGAGTCCACCAAGAGTCCACCAGAGTCCACCAGAGTCCACCAAGAGTCCACCAGAGTCCACCAGAGTCCACCAAGTGTCCACCAAGAGTCCACCAGAGTCCACCAAGAGTCCACCAAAGTCCTCCCAGAGTCCACCAAGAGTCCACCAGAGTCCACCAGAGTCCACCAAGAGTCCACCAAGAGTCCACCAGAGTCCACCAAAAGTCCACCAAAGTCCTCCCAGAGACCACCAAGAGTCCACCAGAGTCCACCAGAGTCCACCAGAGTCCACCAAGAGTCCACCAAGAGTCCACCAGAGTCCACCAAGAGTCCACCAAAGTCCTCCCAGAGTCCACCAAGAGTCCACCAAGAGTCCACCAGAGTCCACCAGAGTCCACCAGAGTCCACCAAGAGTCCACCAAGAGTCCACCAAGAGTCCACCAGAGTCCACCAAGAGTCCACCAAAGTCCTCCCAGAGACCACCAGAGTCCACCAAGAGTCCGCCAAAGTCCTCCCAGAGTCCACCAAGAGTCCACCAGAGTCCACCAGAGTCCACCAAGAGTCCACCAGAGTCCACCAGAGTCCACCAAGAGTCCACCAAGAGTCCACCAGAGTCCACCAAGAGTCCACCAGAGTCCACCAGAGTCCACCAAGAGTCCACCAAGAGTCCACCAGAGTCCACCAGAGTCCACCAAGAGTCCACCAAGAGTCCACCAAGAGTCCACCAAAGTCCTCCCAGAGTCCACCAAAGTCCTCCCAGAGTCCACCAGAGTCCACCAAGAGTCCACCAAGAGTCCACCAAGAGTCCACCAGAGTCCACCAGAGTCCACCAAGAGTCCACCAAGAGTCCACCAAGAGTCCACCAGAGTCCACCAAGAGTCCACCAAAGTCCTCCTAGGGACCACCAAGAGTCCACCAGAGTCCACCAGAGTCCACCAAGAGTCCACCAAGAGTCCACCAGAGTCCACCAAGAGTCCACCAAAGTCCTCCCAGAGACCACCAAGAGTCCACCAGAGTCCACCAGAGTCCACCAAGAGTCCACCAAGAGTCCACCAAGAGTCCACCAGAGTCCACCAAGAGTCCACCAAAGTCCTCCCAGAGTCCACCAAGAGTCCACCAAGAGTCCACCAGAGTCCACCAGAGTCCACCAGAGTCCACCAAGAGTCCACCAAGAGTCCACCAAGAGTCCACCAAGAGTCCACCAGAGTCCACCAAGAGTCCACCAAAGTCCTCCCAGAGACCACCAGAGTCCACCAAGAGTCCACCAAAGTCCTCCCAGAGTCCACCAAGAGTCCACCAGAGTCCACCAGAGTCCACCAAGAGTCCACCAAGAGTCCACCAGAGTCCACCAAGAGTCCACCAAAGTCCTCCCAGAGTCCACCAAGAGTCCACCAGAGTCCACCAGAGTCCACCAAGAGTCCACCAAGAGTCCACCAGAGTCCACCAAGAGTCCACCAGAGTCCACCAGAGTCCACCAAGTGTCCACCAAGAGTCCACCAGAGTCCACCAGAGTCCACCAAGAGTCCACCAAGAGTCCACCAAGAGTCCACCAAAGTCCTCCCAGAGTCCACCAAAGTCCTCCCAGAGTCCACCAGAGTCCACCAAGAGTCCACCAAGAGTCCACCAAGAGTCCACCAGAGTCCACCAGAGTCCACCAAGAGTCCACCAAGAGTCCACCAAGAGTCCACCAGAGTCCACCAAGAGTCCACCAAAGTCCTCCCAGAGACCACCAAGAGTCCACCAGAGTCCACCAGAGTCCACCAAGAGTCCACCAAGAGTCCACCAGAGTCCACCAAGAGTCCACCAAAGTCCTCCCAGAGACCACCAAGAGTCCACCAGAGTCCACCAGAGTCCACCAAGAGTCCACCAAAGTCCTCCCAGAGACCACCAAGAGTCCACCAGAGTCCACCAGAGTCCACCAAGAGTCCACCAAGAGTCCACCAGAGTCCACCAAGAGTCCACCAAAGTCCTCCCAGAGTCCACCAAAGTCCTCCCAGAGTCCACCAGAGTCCACCAGAGTCCACCAAGAGTCCACCAAGAGTCCACCAGAGTCCACCAAGAGTCCACCAAAGTCCTCCCAGAGTCCACCAAGAGTCCACCAGAGTCCACCAGAGTCCACCAAGAGTCCACCAAGAGTCCACCAGAGTCCACCAGAGTCCACCAGAGTCCACCAAGAGTCCACCAAGAGTCCACCAGAGTCCACCAAGAGTCCACCAAGAGTCCACCAAGAGTCCACCAAAGTCCTCCCAGAGTCCACCAAAGTCCTCCCAGAGTCCACCAAGAGTCCACCAGAGTCCACCAAGAGTCCACCAAAGTCCTCCCAGAGTCCACCAAGAGTCCACCAGAGTCCACCAGAGTCCACCAAGAGTCCACCAGAGTCCACCAGAGTCCACCAAGTGTCCACCAAGAGTCCACCAGAGTCCACCAAGAGTCCACCAAAGTCCTCCCAGAGTCCACCAAGAGTCCACCAGAGTCCACCAGAGTCCACCAAGAGTCCACCAAGAGTCCACCAAGAGTCCACCAGAGTCCACCAAAAGTCCACCAAAGTCCTCCCAGAGACCACCAAGAGTCCACCAGAGTCCACCAGAGTCCACCAGAGTCCACCAAGAGTCCACCAAGAGTCCACCAGAGTCCACCAAGAGTCCACCAAAGTCCTCCCAGAGTCCACCAAGAGTCCACCAAGAGTCCACCAGAGTCCACCAGAGTCCACCAGAGTCCACCAAGAGTCCACCAAGAGTCCACCAAGAGTCCACCAAGAGTCCACCAGAGTCCACCAAGAGTCCACCAAAGTCCTCCCAGAGACCACCAGAGTCCACCAAGAGTCCACCAAAGTCCTCCCAGAGTCCACCAAGAGTCCACCAGAGTCCACCAGAGTCCACCAAGAGTCCACCAGAGTCCACCAGAGTCCACCAGAGTCCACCAAGAGTCCACCAAGAGTCCACCAGAGTCCACCAAGAGTCCACCAGAGTCCACCAGAGTCCACCAAGAGTCCACCAAGAGTCCACCAGAGTCCACCAGAGTCCACCAAGAGTCCACCAAGAGTCCACCAAGAGTCCACCAAAGTCCTCCCAGAGTCCACCAAAGTCCTCCCAGAGTCCACCAGAGTCCACCAAGAGTCCACCAAGAGTCCACCAAGAGTCCACCAGAGTCCACCAGAGTCCACCAAGAGTCCACCAAGAGTCCACCAAGAGTCCACCAGAGTCCACCAAGAGTCCACCAAAGTCCTCCTAGGGACCACCAAGAGTCCACCAGAGTCCACCAGAGTCCACCAAGAGTCCACCAAGAGTCCACCAGAGTCCACCAAGAGTCCACCAAAGTCCTCCCAGAGACCACCAAGAGTCCACCAGAGTCCACCAGAGTCCACCAAGAGTCCACCAAAGTCCTCCCAGAGACCACCAAGAGTCCACCAGAGTCCACCAGAGTCCACCAAGAGTCCACCAAGAGTCCACCAGAGTCCACCAAGAGTCCACCAAAGTCCTCCCAGAGTCCACCAGAGTCCACCAGAGTCCACCAAGAGTCCACCAAGAGTCCACCAAGAGTCCACCAGAGTCCACCAAGAGTCCACCAAAGTCCTCCTAGGGACCACCAAGAGTCCACCAGAGTCCACCAGAGTCCACCAAGAGTCCACCAAGAGTCCACCAGAGTCCACCAAGAGTCCACCAAAGTCCTCCCAGAGACCACCAAGAGTCCACCAGAGTCCACCAGAGTCCACCAAGAGTCCACCAAAGTCCTCCCAGAGACCACCAAGAGTCCACCAGAGTCCACCAGAGTCCACCAAGAGTCCACCAAGAGTCCACCAGAGTCCACCAAGAGTCCACCAAAGTCCTCCCAGAGTCCACCAAAGTCCTCCCAGAGTCCACCAGAGTCCACCAGAGTCCACCAAGAGTCCACCAAGAGTCCACCAGAGTCCACCAAGAGTCCACCAAAGTCCTCCCAGAGTCCACCAAGAGTCCACCAGAGTCCACCAGAGTCCACCAAGAGTCCACCAAGAGTCCACCAGAGTCCACCAGAGTCCACCAGAGTCCACCAAGAGTCCACCAAGAGTCCACCAGAGTCCACCAAGAGTCCACCAAGAGTCCACCAAGAGTCCACCAAAGTCCTCCCAGAGTCCACCAAAGTCCTCCCAGAGTCCACCAAGAGTCCACCAGAGTCCACCAAGAGTCCACCAAAGTCCTCCTAGAGTCCACCAAGAGTCCACCAAGAGTCCACCAAGAGTCCACCAGAGTCCACCAAGAGTCCACCAAAGTCCTCCCAGAGTCCACCAAGAGTCCACCAAGAGTCCACCAGAGTCCACCAGAGTCCACCAGAGTCCACCAAGAGTCCACCAAGAGTCCACCAAGAGTCCACCAGAGTCCACCAAGAGTCCACCAAAGTCCTCCCAGAGACCACCAGAGTCCACCAAGAGTCCACCAAAGTCCTCCCAGAGTCCACCAAGAGTCCACCAGAGTCCACCAGAGTCTACCAGAGTCCACCAAGAGTCCACCAAGAGTCCACCAAGAGTCCACCAAAGTCCTCCCAGAGTCCACCAAGAGTCCACCAAGAGTCCACCAGAGTCCACCAGAGTCCACCAGAGTCCACCAAGAGTCCACCAAGAGTCCACCAAGAGTCCACCAAGAGTCCACCAAGAGTCCACCAAAGTCCTCCCAGAGACCACCAGAGTCCACCAAGAGTCCACCAAAGTCCTCCCAGAGTCCACCAAGAGTCCACCAGAGTCCACCAGAGTCCACCAAGAGTCCACCAGAGGCCACCAGAGTCCACCAAGTGTCCACCAAGAGTCCACCAGAGTCCACCAAGAGTCCACCAAAGTCCTCCCAGAGTCCACCAAGAGTCCACCAGAGTCCACCAGAGTCCACCAAGAGTCCACCAAGAGTCCACCAGAGTCCACCAAGAGTCCACCAAAGTCCTCCCAGAGACCACCAAGAGTCCACCAGAGTCCACCAGAGTCCACCAAGAGTCCACCAAGAGTCCACCAAGAGTCCACCAGAGTCCACCAAGAGTCCACCAAAGTCCTCCCAGAGTCCACCAAGAGTCCACCAAGAGTCCACCAGAGTCCACCAGAGTCCACCAGAGTCCACCAAGAGTCCACCAAGAGTCCACCAAGAGTCCACCAGAGTCCACCAAGAGTCCACCAAAGTCCTCCCAGAGACCACCAGAGTCCACCAAGAGTCCACCAAAGTCCTCCCAGAGTCCACCAAGAGTCCACCAGAGTCCACCAGAGTCCACCAAGAGTCCACCAGAGGCCACCAGAGTCCACCAAGTGTCCACCAAGAGTCCACCAGAGTCCACCAAGAGTCCACCAAAGTCCTCCCAGAGTCCACCAAGAGTCCACCAGAGTCCACCAGAGTCCACCAAGAGTCCACCAAGAGTCCACCAGAGTCCACCAAAAGTCCACCAAAGTCCTCCCAGAGACCACCAGAGTCCACCAAGAGTCCACCAAAGTCCTCCCAGAGTCCACCAAGAGTCCACCAGAGTCCACCAGAGTCCACCAAGAGTCCACCAGAGTCCACCAGAGTCCACCAAGAGTCCACCAAGAGTCCACCAGAGTCCACCAAGAGTCCACCAGAGTCCACCAGAGTCCACCAAGAGTCCACCAAGAGTCCACCAGAGTCCACCAGAGTCCACCAAGAGTCCACCAAGAGTCCACCAAGAGTCCACCAAAGTCCTCCCAGAGTCCACCAAAGTCCTCCCAGAGTCCACCAGAGTCCACCAAGAGTCCACCAAGAGTCCACCAAGAGTCCACCAGAGTCCACCAGAGTCCACCAAGAGTCCACCAAGAGTCCACCAAGAGTCCACCAGAGTCCACCAAGAGTCCACCAAAGTCCTCCTAGGGACCACCAAGAGTCCACCAGAGTCCACCAGAGTCCACCAAGAGTCCACCAAGAGTCCACCAGAGTCCACCAAGAGTCCACCAAAGTCCTCCCAGAGACCACCAAGAGTCCACCAGAGTCCACCAGAGTCCACCAAGAGTCCACCAAAGTCCTCCCAGAGACCACCAAGAGTCCACCAGAGTCCACCAGAGTCCACCAAGAGTCCACCAAGAGTCCACCAGAGTCCACCAAGAGTCCACCAAAGTCCTCCCAGAGTCCACCAGAGTCCACCAGAGTCCACCAAGAGTCCACCAAGAGTCCACCAAGAGTCCACCAGAGTCCACCAAGAGTCCACCAAAGTCCTCCTAGGGACCACCAAGAGTCCACCAGAGTCCACCAGAGTCCACCAAGAGTCCACCAAGAGTCCACCAGAGTCCACCAAGAGTCCACCAAAGTCCTCCCAGAGACCACCAAGAGTCCACCAGAGTCCACCAGAGTCCACCAAGAGTCCACCAAAGTCCTCCCAGAGACCACCAAGAGTCCACCAGAGTCCACCAGAGTCCACCAAGAGTCCACCAAGAGTCCACCAGAGTCCACCAAGAGTCCACCAAAGTCCTCCCAGAGTCCACCAAAGTCCTCCCAGAGTCCACCAGAGTCCACCAGAGTCCACCAAGAGTCCACCAAGAGTCCACCAGAGTCCACCAAGAGTCCACCAAAGTCCTCCCAGAGTCCACCAAGAGTCCACCAGAGTCCACCAGAGTCCACCAAGAGTCCACCAAGAGTCCACCAGAGTCCACCAGAGTCCACCAGAGTCCACCAAGAGTCCACCAAGAGTCCACCAGAGTCCACCAAGAGTCCACCAAGAGTCCACCAAGAGTCCACCAAAGTCCTCCCAGAGTCCACCAAAGTCCTCCCAGAGTCCACCAAGAGTCCACCAGAGTCCACCAAGAGTCCACCAAAGTCCTCCTAGAGTCCACCAAGAGTCCACCAAGAGTCCACCAAGAGTCCACCAGAGTCCACCAAGAGTCCACCAAAGTCCTCCCAGAGTCCACCAAGAGTCCACCAAGAGTCCACCAGAGTCCACCAGAGTCCACCAGAGTCCACCAAGAGTCCACCAAGAGTCCACCAAGAGTCCACCAGAGTCCACCAAGAGTCCACCAAAGTCCTCCCAGAGACCACCAGAGTCCACCAAGAGTCCACCAAAGTCCTCCCAGAGTCCACCAAGAGTCCACCAGAGTCCACCAGAGTCTACCAGAGTCCACCAAGAGTCCACCAAGAGTCCACCAAGAGTCCACCAAAGTCCTCCCAGAGTCCACCAAGAGTCCACCAAGAGTCCACCAGAGTCCACCAGAGTCCACCAGAGTCCACCAAGAGTCCACCAAGAGTCCACCAAGAGTCCACCAAGAGTCCACCAAGAGTCCACCAAAGTCCTCCCAGAGACCACCAGAGTCCACCAAGAGTCCACCAAAGTCCTCCCAGAGTCCACCAAGAGTCCACCAGAGTCCACCAGAGTCCACCAAGAGTCCACCAGAGGCCACCAGAGTCCACCAAGTGTCCACCAAGAGTCCACCAGAGTCCACCAAGAGTCCACCAAAGTCCTCCCAGAGTCCACCAAGAGTCCACCAGAGTCCACCAGAGTCCACCAAGAGTCCACCAAGAGTCCACCAGAGTCCACCAAGAGTCCACCAAAGTCCTCCCAGAGACCACCAAGAGTCCACCAGAGTCCACCAGAGTCCACCAAGAGTCCACCAAGAGTCCACCAAGAGTCCACCAGAGTCCACCAAGAGTCCACCAAAGTCCTCCCAGAGTCCACCAAGAGTCCACCAAGAGTCCACCAGAGTCCACCAGAGTCCACCAGAGTCCACCAAGAGTCCACCAAGAGTCCACCAAGAGTCCACCAGAGTCCACCAAGAGTCCACCAAAGTCCTCCCAGAGACCACCAGAGTCCACCAAGAGTCCACCAAAGTCCTCCCAGAGTCCACCAAGAGTCCACCAGAGTCCACCAGAGTCCACCAAGAGTCCACCAGAGGCCACCAGAGTCCACCAAGTGTCCACCAAGAGTCCACCAGAGTCCACCAAGAGTCCACCAAAGTCCTCCCAGAGTCCACCAAGAGTCCACCAGAGTCCACCAGAGTCCACCAAGAGTCCACCAAGAGTCCACCAGAGTCCACCAAAAGTCCACCAAAGTCCTCCCAGAGACCACCAAGAGTCCACCAGAGTCCACCAGAGTCCACCAGAGTCCACCAAGAGTCCACCAAGAGTCCACCAGAGTCCACCAAGAGTCCACCAAAGTCCTCCCAGAGTCCACCAAGAGTCCACCAAGAGTCCACCAGAGTCCACCAGAGTCCACCAGAGTCCACCAAGAGTCCACCAAGAGTCCACCAAGAGTCCACCAAGAGTCCACCAGAGTCCACCAAGAGTCCACCAAAGTCCTCCCAGAGACCACCAGAGTCCACCAAGAGTCCACCAAAGTCCTCCCAGAGTCCACCAAGAGTCCACCAGAGTCCACCAGAGTCCACCAAGAGTCCACCAGAGTCCACCAGAGTCCACCAAGAGTCCACCAAGAGTCCACCAGAGTCCACCAAGAGTCCACCAGAGTCCACCAGAGTCCACCAAGAGTCCACCAAGAGTCCACCAGAGTCCACCAGAGTCCACCAAGAGTCCACCAAGAGTCCACCAAGAGTCCACCAAAGTCCTCCCAGAGTCCACCAAAGTCCTCCCAGAGTCCACCAGAGTCCACCAAGAGTCCACCAAGAGTCCACCAAGAGTCCACCAGAGTCCACCAGAGTCCACCAAGAGTCCACCAAGAGTCCACCAAGAGTCCACCAGAGTCCACCAAGAGTCCACCAAAGTCCTCCTAGGGACCACCAAGAGTCCACCAGAGTCCACCAGAGTCCACCAAGAGTCCACCAAGAGTCCACCAGAGTCCACCAAGAGTCCACCAAAGTCCTCCCAGAGACCACCAAGAGTCCACCAGAGTCCACCAGAGTCCACCAAGAGTCCACCAAGAGTCCACCAAGAGTCCACCAGAGTCCACCAAGAGTCCACCAAAGTCCTCCCAGAGTCCACCAAGAGTCCACCAAGAGTCCACCAGAGTCCACCAGAGTCCACCAGAGTCCACCAAGAGTCCACCAAGAGTCCACCAAGAGTCCACCAAGAGTCCACCAGAGTCCACCAAGAGTCCACCAAAGTCCTCCCAGAGACCACCAGAGTCCACCAAGAGTCCACCAAAGTCCTCCCAGAGTCCACCAAGAGTCCACCAGAGTCCACCAGAGTCCACCAAGAGTCCACCAAGAGTCCACCAGAGTCCACCAAGAGTCCACCAAAGTCCTCCCAGAGTCCACCAAGAGTCCACCAGAGTCCACCAGAGTCCACCAAGAGTCCACCAAGAGTCCACCAGAGTCCACCAAGAGTCCACCAGAGTCCACCAGAGTCCACCAAGTGTCCACCAAGAGTCCACCAGAGTCCACCAGAGTCCACCAAGAGTCCACCAAGAGTCCACCAAGAGTCCACCAAAGTCCTCCCAGAGTCCACCAAAGTCCTCCCAGAGTCCACCAGAGTCCACCAAGAGTCCACCAAGAGTCCACCAAGAGTCCACCAGAGTCCACCAGAGTCCACCAAGAGTCCACCAAGAGTCCACCAAGAGTCCACCAGAGTCCACCAAGAGTCCACCAAAGTCCTCCCAGAGACCACCAAGAGTCCACCAGAGTCCACCAGAGTCCACCAAGAGTCCACCAAGAGTCCACCAGAGTCCACCAAGAGTCCACCAAAGTCCTCCCAGAGACCACCAAGAGTCCACCAGAGTCCACCAGAGTCCACCAAGAGTCCACCAAAGTCCTCCCAGAGACCACCAAGAGTCCACCAGAGTCCACCAGAGTCCACCAAGAGTCCACCAAGAGTCCACCAGAGTCCACCAAGAGTCCACCAAAGTCCTCCCAGAGTCCACCAAAGTCCTCCCAGAGTCCACCAGAGTCCACCAGAGTCCACCAAGAGTCCACCAAGAGTCCACCAGAGTCCACCAAGAGTCCACCAAAGTCCTCCCAGAGTCCACCAAGAGTCCACCAGAGTCCACCAGAGTCCACCAAGAGTCCACCAAGAGTCCACCAGAGTCCACCAGAGTCCACCAGAGTCCACCAAGAGTCCACCAAGAGTCCACCAGAGTCCACCAAGAGTCCACCAAGAGTCCACCAAGAGTCCACCAAAGTCCTCCCAGAGTCCACCAAAGTCCTCCCAGAGTCCACCAAGAGTCCACCAGAGTCCACCAAGAGTCCACCAAAGTCCTCCCAGAGTCCACCAAGAGTCCACCAGAGTCCACCAGAGTCCACCAAGAGTCCACCAGAGTCCACCAGAGTCCACCAAGTGTCCACCAAGAGTCCACCAGAGTCCACCAAGAGTCCACCAAAGTCCTCCCAGAGTCCACCAAGAGTCCACCAGAGTCCACCAGAGTCCACCAAGAGTCCACCAAGAGTCCACCAAGAGTCCACCAGAGTCCACCAAAAGTCCACCAAAGTCCTCCCAGAGACCACCAAGAGTCCACCAGAGTCCACCAGAGTCCACCAGAGTCCACCAAGAGTCCACCAAGAGTCCACCAGAGTCCACCAAGAGTCCACCAAAGTCCTCCCAGAGTCCACCAAGAGTCCACCAAGAGTCCACCAGAGTCCACCAGAGTCCACCAGAGTCCACCAAGAGTCCACCAAGAGTCCACCAAGAGTCCACCAAGAGTCCACCAGAGTCCACCAAGAGTCCACCAAAGTCCTCCCAGAGACCACCAGAGTCCACCAAGAGTCCACCAAAGTCCTCCCAGAGTCCACCAAGAGTCCACCAGAGTCCACCAAGAGTCCACCAAGAGTCCACCAGAGTCCACCAAGAGTCCACCAAGAGTCCACCAAGAGTCCACCAAAGTCCTCCCAGAGTCCACCAAAGTCCTCCCAGAGTCCACCAAGAGTCCACCAGAGTCCACCAAGAGTCCACCAAAGTCCTCCCAGAGTCCACCAAGAGTCCACCAGAGTCCACCAGAGTCCACCAAGAGTCCACCAGAGTCCACCAGAGTCCACCAAGTGTCCACCAAGAGTCCACCAGAGTCCACCAAGAGTCCACCAAAGTCCTCCCAGAGTCCACCAAGAGTCCACCAGAGTCCACCAGAGTCCACCAAGAGTCCACCAAGAGTCCACCAAGAGTCCACCAGAGTCCACCAAAAGTCCACCAAAGTCCTCCCAGAGACCACCAAGAGTCCACCAGAGTCCACCAGAGTCCACCAGAGTCCACCAAGAGTCCACCAAGAGTCCACCAGAGTCCACCAAGAGTCCACCAAAGTCCTCCCAGAGTCCACCAAGAGTCCACCAAGAGTCCACCAGAGTCCACCAGAGTCCACCAGAGTCCACCAAGAGTCCACCAAGAGTCCACCTAGAGTCCACCAAGAGTCCACCAGAGTCCACCAAGAGTCCACCAAAGTCCTCCCAGAGACCACCAGAGTCCACCAAGAGTCCACCAAAGTCCTCCCAGAGTCCACCAAGAGTCCACCAGAGTCCACCAGAGTCCACCAAGAGTCCACCAGAGTCCACCAGAGTCCACCAAGAGTCCACCAAGAGTCCACCAGAGTCCACCAAGAGTCCACCAGAGTCCACCAGAGTCCACCAAGAGTCCACCAAGAGTCCACCAGAGTCCACCAGAGTCCACCAAGAGTCCACCAAGAGTCCACCAAGAGTCCACCAAAGTCCTCCCAGAGTCCACCAAAGTCCTCCCAGAGTCCACCAGAGTCCACCAAGAGTCCACCAAGAGTCCACCAAGAGTCCACCAGAGTCCACCAGAGTCCACCAAGAGTCCACCAAGAGTCCACCAAGAGTCCACCAGAGTCCACCAAGAGTCCACCAAAGTCCTCCTAGGGACCACCAAGAGTCCACCAGAGTCCACCAGAGTCCACCAAGAGTCCACCAAGAGTCCACCAGAGTCCACCAAGAGTCCACCAAAGTCCTCCCAGAGACCACCAAGAGTCCACCAGAGTCCACCAGAGTCCACCAAGAGTCCACCAAAGTCCTCCCAGAGACCACCAAGAGTCCACCAGAGTCCACCAGAGTCCACCAAGAGTCCACCAAGAGTCCACCAGAGTCCACCAAGAGTCCACCAAAGTCCTCCCAGAGTCCACCAAAGTCCTCCCAGAGTCCACCAGAGTCCACCAGAGTCCACCAAGAGTCCACCAAGAGTCCACCAGAGTCCACCAAGAGTCCACCAAAGTCCTCCCAGAGTCCACCAAGAGTCCACCAGAGTCCACCAGAGTCCACCAAGAGTCCACCAAGAGTCCACCAGAGTCCACCAGAGTCCACCAGAGTCCACCAAGAGTCCACCAAGAGTCCATCAGAGTCCACCAAGAGTCCACCAAGAGTCCACCAAGAGTCCACCAAAGTCCTCCCAGAGTCCACCAAAGTCCTCCCAGAGTCCACCAAGAGTCCACCAGAGTCCACCAAGAGTCCACCAAAGTCCTCCTAGAGTCCACCAAGAGTCCACCAAGAGTCCACCAAGAGTCCACCAGAGTCCACCAAGAGTCCACCAAAGTCCTCCCAGAGTCCACCAAGAGTCCACCAAGAGTCCACCAGAGTCCACCAGAGTCCACCAGAGTCCACCAAGAGTCCACCAAGAGTCCACCAAGAGTCCACCAGAGTCCACCAAGAGTCCACCAAAGTCCTCCCAGAGACCACCAGAGTCCACCAAGAGTCCACCAAAGTCCTCCCAGAGTCCACCAAGAGTCCACCAGAGTCCACCAGAGTCCACCAGAGTCCACCAAGAGTCCACCAAGAGTCCACCAAGAGTCCACCAAAGTCCTCCCAGAGTCCACCAAGAGTCCACCAAGAGTCCACCAGAGTCCACCAGAGTCCACCAGAGTCCACCAAGAGTCCACCAAGAGTCCACCAAGAGTCCACCAAGAGTCCACCAGAGTCCACCAAGAGTCCACCAAAGTCCTCCCAGAGACCACCAGAGTCCACCAAGAGTCCACCAAAGTCCTCCCAGAGTCCACCAAGAGTCCACCAGAGTCCACCAGAGTCCACCAAGAGTCCACCAGAGGCCACCAGAGTCCACCAAGTGTCCACCAAGAGTCCACCAGAGTCCACCAAGAGTCCACCAAAGTCCTCCCAGAGTCCACCAAGAGTCCACCAGAGTCCACCAGAGTCCACCAAGAGTCCACCAAGAGTCCACCAGAGTCCACCAAGAGTCCACCAAAGTCCTCCCAGAGACCACCAAGAGTCCACCAGAGTCCACCAGAGTCCACCAAGAGTCCACCAAGAGTCCACCAAGAGTCCACCAGAGTCCACCAAGAGTCCACCAAAGTCCTCCCAGAGTCCACCAAGAGTCCACCAAGAGTCCACCAGAGTCCACCAGAGTCCACCAGAGTCCACCAAGAGTCCACCAAGAGTCCACCAAGAGTCCACCAGAGTCCACCAAGAGTCCACCAAAGTCCTCCCAGAGACCACCAGAGTCCACCAAGAGTCCACCAAAGTCCTCCCAGAGTCCACCAAGAGTCCACCAGAGTCCACCAGAGTCCACCAAGAGTCCACCAAGAGTCCACCAGAGTCCACCAAGAGTCCACCAAAGTCCTCCCAGAGTCCACCAAGAGTCCACCAGAGTCCACCAGAGTCCACCAAGAGTCCACCAAGAGTCCACCAGAGTCCACCAAGAGTCCACCAGAGTCCACCAAGAGTCCACCAAGAGTCCACCAGAGTCCACCAGAGTCCACCAAGAGTCCACCAAGAGTCCACCAAGAGTCCACCAAAGTCCTCCCAGAGTCCACCAAAGTCCTCCCAGAGTCCACCAGAGTCCACCAAGAGTCCACCAAGAGTCCACCAAGAGTCCACCAGAGTCCACCAGAGTCCACCAAGAGTCCACCAAGAGTCCACCAAGAGTCCACCAAAGTCCTCCCAGAGTCCACCAAAGTCCTCCCAGAGTCCACCAGAGTCCACCAAGAGTCCACCAAGAGTCCACCAAAGTCCTCCCAGAGTCCACCAAAGTCCTCCCAGAGTCCACCAGAGTCCACCAAGAGTCCACCAAGAGTCCACCAGAGTCCACCAAGAGTCCACCAAAGTCCTCCCAGAGTCCACCAAGAGTCCACCAGAGTCCACCAGAGTCCACCAAGAGTCCACCAAGAGTCCACCAGAGTCCACCAAGAGTCCACCAGAGTCCACCAAGAGTCCACCAAGAGTCCACCAGAGTCCACCAAGAGTCCACCAAAGTCCTCCCAGAGACCACCAAGAGTCCACCAGAGTCCACCAGAGTCCACCAAGAGTCCACCAAGAGTCCACCAGAGTCCACCAAGAGTCCACCAAAGTCCTCCCAGAGACCACCAAGAGTCCACCAGAGTCCACCAGAGTCCACCAAGAGTCCACCAAAGTCCTCCCAGAGACCACCAAGAGTCCACCAGAGTCCACCAGAGTCCACCAAGAGTCCACCAAGAGTCCACCAGAGTCCACCAAGAGTCCACCAAAGTCCTCCCAGAGTCCACCAAAGTCCTCCCAGAGTCCACCAGAGTCCACCAGAGTCCACCAAGAGTCCACCAAGAGTCCACCAGAGTCCACCAAGAGTCCACCAAAGTCCTCCCAGAGTCCACCAAGAGTCCACCAGAGTCCACCAGAGTCCACCAAGAGTCCACCAAGAGTCCACCAGAGTCCACCAAGAGTCCACCAGAGTCCACCAGAGTCCACCAAGAGTCCACCAAGAGTCCACCAGAGTCCACCAAGAGTCCACCAAGAGTCCACCAAGAGTCCACCAAAGTCCTCCCAGAGTCCACCAAAGTCCTCCCAGAGTCCACCAAGAGTCCACCAGAGTCCACCAAGAGTCCACCAAAGTCCTCCCAGAGTCCACCAAGAGTCCACCAGAGTCCACCAGAGTCCACCAAGAGTCCACCAGAGTCCACCAGAGTCCACCAAGTGTCCACCAAGAGTCCACCAGAGTCCACCAAGAGTCCACCAAAGTCCTCCCAGAGTCCACCAAGAGTCCACCAGAGTCCACCAGAGTCCACCAAGAGTCCACCAAGAGTCCACCAGAGTCCACCAAGAGTCCACCAAAGTCCTCCCAGAGACCACCAAGAGTCCACCAGAGTCCACCAGAGTCCACCAAGAGTCCACCAAGAGTCCACCAAGAGTCCACCAGAGTCCACCAAGAGTCCACCAAAGTCCTCCCAGAGTCCACCAAGAGTCCACCAAGAGTCCACCAGAGTCCACCAGAGTCCACCAGAGTCCACCAAGAGTCCACCAAGAGTCCACCAAGAGTCCACCAGAGTCCACCAAGAGTCCACCAAAGTCCTCCCAGAGACCACCAGAGTCCACCAAGAGTCCACCAAAGTCCTCCCAGAGTCCACCAAGAGTCCACCAGAGTCCACCAGAGTCCACCAAGAGTCCACCAAGAGTCCACCAGAGTCCACCAAGAGTCCACCAAAGTCCTCCCAGAGTCCACCAAGAGTCCACCAGAGTCCACCAGAGTCCACCAAGAGTCCACCAAGAGTCCACCAGAGTCCACCAAGAGTCCACCAGAGTCCACCAGAGTCCACCAAGTGTCCACCAAGAGTCCACCAGAGTCCACCAGAGTCCACCAAGAGTCCACCAAGAGTCCACCAAGAGTCCACCAAAGTCCTCCCAGAGTCCACCAAAGTCCTCCCAGAGTCCACCAGAGTCCACCAAGAGTCCACCAAGAGTCCACCAAGAGTCCACCAGAGTCCACCAGAGTCCACCAAGAGTCCACCAAGAGTCCACCAAGAGTCCACCAGAGTCCACCAAGAGTCCACCAAAGTCCTCCCAGAGACCACCAAGAGTCCACCAGAGTCCACCAGAGTCCACCAAGAGTCCACCAAGAGTCCACCAAAGTCCTCCCAGAGACCACCAAAGTCCTCCCAGAGACCACCAAGAGTCCACCAGAGTCCACCAGAGTCCACCAAGAGTCCACCAAAGTCCTCCCAGAGACCACCAAGAGTCCACCAGAGTCCACCAGAGTCCACCAAGAGTCCACCAAGAGTCCACCAGAGTCCACCAAGAGTCCACCAAAGTCCTCCCAGAGTCCACCAAAGTCCTCCCAGAGTCCACCAGAGTCCACCAGAGTCCACCAAGAGTCCACCAAGAGTCCACCAGAGTCCACCAAGAGTCCACCAAAGTCCTCCCAGAGTCCACCAAGAGTCCACCAGAGTCCACCAGAGTCCACCAAGAGTCCACCAAGAGTCCACCAGAGTCCACCAGAGTCCACCAGAGTCCACCAAGAGTCCACCAAGAGTCCACCAGAGTCCACCAAGAGTCCACCAAGAGTCCACCAAGAGTCCACCAAAGTCCTCCCAGAGTCCACCAAAGTCCTCCCAGAGTCCACCAAGAGTCCACCAGAGTCCACCAAGAGTCCACCAAAGTCCTCCCAGAGTCCACCAAGAGTCCACCAGAGTCCACCAGAGTCCACCAAGAGTCCACCAGAGTCCACCAGAGTCCACCAAGTGTCCACCAAGAGTCCACCAGAGTCCACCAAGAGTCCACCAAAGTCCTCCCAGAGTCCACCAAGAGTCCACCAGAGTCCACCAGAGTCCACCAAGAGTCCACCAAGAGTCCACCAGAGTCCACCAAAAGTCCACCAAAGTCCTCCCAGAGACCACCAAGAGTCCACCAGAGTCCACCAGAGTCCACCAGAGTCCACCAAGAGTCCACCAAGAGTCCACCAGAGTCCACCAAGAGTCCACCAAAGTCCTCCCAGAGTCCACCAAGAGTCCACCAAGAGTCCACCAGAGTCCACCAGAGTCCACCAGAGTCCACCAAGAGTCCACCAAGAGTCCACCAAGAGTCCACCAAGAGTCCACCAGAGTCCACCAAGAGTCCACCAAAGTCCTCCCAGAGACCACCAGAGTCCACCAAGAGTCCACCAAAGTCCTCCCAGAGTCCACCAAGAGTCCACCAGAGTCCACCAGAGTCCACCAAGAGTCCACCAGAGTCCACCAGAGTCCACCAAGAGTCCACCAAGAGTCCACCAGAGTCCACCAAGAGTCCACCAGAGTCCACCAGAGTCCACCAAGAGTCCACCAAGAGTCCACCAGAGTCCACCAGAGTCCACCAAGAGTCCACCAAGAGTCCACCAAGAGTCCACCAAAGTCCTCCCAGAGTCCACCAAAGTCCTCCCAGAGTCCACCAGAGTCCACCAAGAGTCCACCAAGAGTCCACCAAGAGTCCACCAGAGTCCACCAGAGTCCACCAAGAGTCCACCAAGAGTCCACCAAGAGTCCACCAGAGTCCACCAAGAGTCCACCAAAGTCCTCCTAGGGACCACCAAGAGTCCACCAGAGTCCACCAGAGTCCACCAAGAGTCCACCAAGAGTCCACCAGAGTCCACCAAGAGTCCACCAAAGTCCTCCCAGAGACCACCAAGAGTCCACCAGAGTCCACCAGAGTCCACCAAGAGTCCACCAAGAGTCCACCAAGAGTCCACCAGAGTCCACCAAGAGTCCACCAAAGTCCTCCCAGAGTCCACCAAGAGTCCACCAAGAGTCCACCAGAGTCCACCAGAGTCCACCAGAGTCCACCAAGAGTCCACCAAGAGTCCACCAAGAGTCCACCAAGAGTCCACCAGAGTCCACCAAGAGTCCACCAAAGTCCTCCCAGAGACCACCAGAGTCCACCAAGAGTCCACCAAAGTCCTCCCAGAGTCCACCAAGAGTCCACCAGAGTCCACCAGAGTCCACCAAGAGTCCACCAAGAGTCCACCAGAGTCCACCAAGAGTCCACCAAAGTCCTCCCAGAGTCCACCAAGAGTCCACCAGAGTCCACCAGAGTCCACCAAGAGTCCACCAAGAGTCCACCAGAGTCCACCAAGAGTCCACCAGAGTCCACCAGAGTCCACCAAGTGTCCACCAAGAGTCCACCAGAGTCCACCAGAGTCCACCAAGAGTCCACCAAGAGTCCACCAAGAGTCCACCAAAGTCCTCCCAGAGTCCACCAAAGTCCTCCCAGAGTCCACCAGAGTCCACCAAGAGTCCACCAAGAGTCCACCAAGAGTCCACCAGAGTCCACCAGAGTCCACCAAGAGTCCACCAAGAGTCCACCAAGAGTCCACCAGAGTCCACCAAGAGTCCACCAAAGTCCTCCCAGAGACCACCAAGAGTCCACCAGAGTCCACCAGAGTCCACCAAGAGTCCACCAAGAGTCCACCAGAGTCCACCAAGAGTCCACCAAAGTCCTCCCAGAGACCACCAAGAGTCCACCAGAGTCCACCAGAGTCCACCAAGAGTCCACCAAAGTCCTCCCAGAGACCACCAAGAGTCCACCAGAGTCCACCAGAGTCCACCAAGAGTCCACCAAGAGTCCACCAGAGTCCACCAAGAGTCCACCAAAGTCCTCCCAGAGTCCACCAAAGTCCTCCCAGAGTCCACCAGAGTCCACCAGAGTCCACCAAGAGTCCACCAAGAGTCCACCAGAGTCCACCAAGAGTCCACCAAAGTCCTCCCAGAGTCCACCAAGAGTCCACCAGAGTCCACCAGAGTCCACCAAGAGTCCACCAAGAGTCCACCAGAGTCCACCAGAGTCCACCAGAGTCCACCAAGAGTCCACCAAGAGTCCACCAGAGTCCACCAAGAGTCCACCAAGAGTCCACCAAGAGTCCACCAAAGTCCTCCCAGAGTCCACCAAAGTCCTCCCAGAGTCCACCAAGAGTCCACCAGAGTCCACCAAGAGTCCACCAAAGTCCTCCCAGAGTCCACCAAGAGTCCACCAGAGTCCACCAGAGTCCACCAAGAGTCCACCAGAGTCCACCAGAGTCCACCAAGTGTCCACCAAGAGTCCACCAGAGTCCACCAAGAGTCCACCAAAGTCCTCCCAGAGTCCACCAAGAGTCCACCAGAGTCCACCAGAGTCCACCAAGAGTCCACCAAGAGTCCACCAAGAGTCCACCAGAGTCCACCAAAAGTCCACCAAAGTCCTCCCAGAGACCACCAAGAGTCCACCAGAGTCCACCAGAGTCCACCAGAGTCCACCAAGAGTCCACCAAGAGTCCACCAGAGTCCACCAAGAGTCCACCAAAGTCCTCCCAGAGTCCACCAAGAGTCCACCAAGAGTCCACCAGAGTCCACCAGAGTCCACCAGAGTCCACCAAGAGTCCACCAAGAGTCCACCAAGAGTCCACCAAGAGTCCACCAGAGTCCACCAAGAGTCCACCAAAGTCCTCCCAGAGACCACCAGAGTCCACCAAGAGTCCACCAAAGTCCTCCCAGAGTCCACCAAGAGTCCACCAGAGTCCACCAGAGTCCACCAAGAGTCCACCAGAGTCCACCAGAGTCCACCAAGAGTCCACCAAGAGTCCACCAGAGTCCACCAAGAGTCCACCAGAGTCCACCAGAGTCCACCAAGAGTCCACCAAGAGTCCACCAGAGTCCACCAGAGTCCACCAAGAGTCCACCAAGAGTCCACCAAGAGTCCACCAAAGTCCTCCCAGAGTCCACCAAAGTCCTCCCAGAGTCCACCAGAGTCCACCAAGAGTCCACCAAGAGTCCACCAAGAGTCCACCAGAGTCCACCAGAGTCCACCAAGAGTCCACCAAGAGTCCACCAAGAGTCCACCAGAGTCCACCAAGAGTCCACCAAAGTCCTCCTAGGGACCACCAAGAGTCCACCAGAGTCCACCAGAGTCCACCAAGAGTCCACCAAGAGTCCACCAGAGTCCACCAAGAGTCCACCAAAGTCCTCCCAGAGACCACCAAGAGTCCACCAGAGTCCACCAGAGTCCACCAAGAGTCCACCAAAGTCCTCCCAGAGACCACCAAGAGTCCACCAGAGTCCACCAGAGTCCACCAAGAGTCCACCAAGAGTCCACCAGAGTCCACCAAGAGTCCACCAAAGTCCTCCCAGAGTCCACCAAAGTCCTCCCAGAGTCCACCAGAGTCCACCAGAGTCCACCAGAGTCCACCAAGAGTCCACCAAGAGTCCACCAGAGTCCACCAAGAGTCCACCAAAGTCCTCCCAGAGTCCACCAAGAGTCCACCAGAGTCCACCAGAGTCCACCAAGAGTCCACCAAGAGTCCACCAGAGTCCACCAGAGTCCACCAGAGTCCACCAAGAGTCCACCAAGAGTCCACCAGAGTCCACCAAGAGTCCACCAAGAGTCCACCAAGAGTCCACCAAAGTCCTCCCAGAGTCCACCAAAGTCCTCCCAGAGTCCACCAAGAGTCCACCAGAGTCCACCAAGAGTCCACCAAAGTCCTCCTAGAGTCCACCAAGAGTCCACCAAGAGTCCACCAAGAGTCCACCAGAGTCCACCAAGAGTCCACCAAAGTCCTCCCAGAGTCCACCAAGAGTCCACCAAGAGTCCACCAGAGTCCACCAGAGTCCACCAGAGTCCACCAAGAGTCCACCAAGAGTCCACCAAGAGTCCACCAGAGTCCACCAAGAGTCCACCAAAGTCCTCCCAGAGACCACCAGAGTCCACCAAGAGTCCACCAAAGTCCTCCCAGAGTCCACCAAGAGTCCACCAGAGTCCACCAGAGTCCACCAGAGTCCACCAAGAGTCCACCAAGAGTCCACCAAGAGTCCACCAAAGTCCTCCCAGAGTCCACCAAGAGTCCACCAAGAGTCCACCAGAGTCCACCAGAGTCCACCAGAGTCCACCAAGAGTCCACCAAGAGTCCACCAAGAGTCCACCAAGAGTCCACCAGAGTCCACCAAGAGTCCACCAAAGTCCTCCCAGAGACCACCAGAGTCCACCAAGAGTCCACCAAAGTCCTCCCAGAGTCCACCAAGAGTCCACCAGAGTCCACCAGAGTCCACCAAGAGTCCACCAGAGGCCACCAGAGTCCACCAAGTGTCCACCAAGAGTCCACCAGAGTCCACCAAGAGTCCACCAAAGTCCTCCCAGAGTCCACCAAGAGTCCACCAGAGTCCACCAGAGTCCACCAAGAGTCCACCAAGAGTCCACCAGAGTCCACCAAGAGTCCACCAAAGTCCTCCCAGAGACCACCAAGAGTCCACCAGAGTCCACCAGAGTCCACCAAGAGTCCACCAAGAGTCCACCAAGAGTCCACCAGAGTCCACCAAGAGTCCACCAAAGTCCTCCCAGAGTCCACCAAGAGTCCACCAAGAGTCCACCAGAGTCCACCAGAGTCCACCAGAGTCCACCAAGAGTCCACCAAGAGTCCACCAAGAGTCCACCAGAGTCCACCAAGAGTCCACCAAAGTCCTCCCAGAGACCACCAGAGTCCACCAAGAGTCCACCAAAGTCCTCCCAGAGTCCACCAAGAGTCCACCAGAGTCCACCAGAGTCCACCAAGAGTCCACCAAGAGTCCACCAGAGTCCACCAAGAGTCCACCAAAGTCCTCCCAGAGTCCACCAAGAGTCCACCAGAGTCCACCAGAGTCCACCAAGAGTCCACCAAGAGTCCACCAGAGTCCACCAAGAGTCCACCAGAGTCCACCAAGAGTCCACCAAGAGTCCACCAGAGTCCACCAGAGTCCACCAAGAGTCCACCAAGAGTCCACCAAGAGTCCACCAAAGTCCTCCCAGAGTCCACCAAAGTCCTCCCAGAGTCCACCAGAGTCCACCAAGAGTCCACCAAGAGTCCACCAAGAGTCCACCAGAGTCCACCAGAGTCCACCAAGAGTCCACCAAGAGTCCACCAAGAGTCCACCAAAGTCCTCCCAGAGTCCACCAAAGTCCTCCCAGAGTCCACCAGAGTCCACCAAGAGTCCACCAAGAGTCCACCAAAGTCCTCCCAGAGTCCACCAAAGTCCTCCCAGAGTCCACCAGAGTCCACCAAGAGTCCACCAAGAGTCCACCAGAGTCCACCAAGAGTCCACCAAAGTCCTCCCAGAGTCCACCAAGAGTCCACCAGAGTCCACCAGAGTCCACCAAGAGTCCACCAAGAGTCCACCAGAGTCCACCAAGAGTCCACCAGAGTCCACCAAGAGTCCACCAAGAGTCCACCAGAGTCCACCAAGAGTCCACCAAAGTCCTCCCAGAGACCACCAAGAGTCCACCAGAGTCCACCAGAGTCCACCAAGAGTCCACCAAGAGTCCACCAGAGTCCACCAAGAGTCCACCAAAGTCCTCCCAGAG
The DNA here is from genome assembly GCF_033978685.3 of Nerophis lumbriciformis. NCBI lineage: Eukaryota > Metazoa > Chordata > Actinopteri > Syngnathiformes > Syngnathidae > Nerophis > Nerophis lumbriciformis. Next base: position 51,515,828 of record NC_084555.2, on the reverse strand, counting down.
ACCACCAAGAGTCCACCAGAGTCCACCAGAGTCCACCAAGAGTCCACCAAAGTCCTCCCAGAGACCACCAAGAGTCCACCAGAGTCCACCAGAGTCCACCAAGAGTCCACCAAGAGTCCACCAGAGTCCACCAAGAGTCCACCAAAGTCCTCCCAGAGTCCACCAAAGTCCTCCCAGAGTCCACCAGAGTCCACCAGAGTCCACCAAGAGTCCACCAAGAGTCCACCAGAGTCCACCAAGAGTCCACCAAAGTCCTCCCAGAGTCCACCAAGAGTCCACCAGAGTCCACCAGAGTCCACCAAGAGTCCACCAAGAGTCCACCAGAGTCCACCAAGAGTCCACCAGAGTCCACCAGAGTCCACCAAGAGTCCACCAAGAGTCCACCAGAGTCCACCAAGAGTCCACCAAGAGTCCACCAAGAGTCCACCAAAGTCCTCCCAGAGTCCACCAAAGTCCTCCCAGAGTCCACCAAGAGTCCACCAGAGTCCACCAAGAGTCCACCAAAGTCCTCCCAGAGTCCACCAAGAGTCCACCAGAGTCCACCAGAGTCCACCAAGAGTCCACCAGAGTCCACCAGAGTCCACCAAGTGTCCACCAAGAGTCCACCAGAGTCCACCAAGAGTCCACCAAAGTCCTCCCAGAGTCCACCAAGAGTCCACCAGAGTCCACCAAGAGTCCACCAAAGTCCTCCTAGAGTCCACCAAGAGTCCACCAAGAGTCCACCAAGAGTCCACCAGAGTCCACCAAGAGTCCACCAAAGTCCTCCCAGAGTCCACCAAGAGTCCACCAAGAGTCCACCAGAGTCCACCAGAGTCCACCAGAGTCCACCAAGAGTCCACCAAGAGTCCACCAAGAGTCCACCAGAGTCCACCAAGAGTCCACCAAAGTCCTCCCAGAGACCACCAGAGTCCACCAAGAGTCCACCAAAGTCCTCCCAGAGTCCACCAAGAGTCCACCAGAGTCCACCAGAGTCCACCAGAGTACACCAAGAGTCCACCAAGAGTCCACCAAGAGTCCACCAAAGTCCTCCCAGAGTCCACCAAGAGTCCACCAAGAGTCCACCAGAGTCCACCAGAGTCCACCAGAGTCCACCAAGAGTCCACCAAGAGTCCACCAAGAGTCCACCAAGAGTCCACCAGAGTCCACCAAGAGTCCACCAAAGTCCTCCCAGAGACCACCAGAGTCCACCAAGAGTCCACCAAAGTCCTCCCAGAGTCCACCAAGAGTCCACCAGAGTCCACCAGAGTCCACCAAGAGTCCACCAGAGGCCACCAGAGTCCACCAAGTGTCCACCAAGAGTCCACCAGAGTCCACCAAGAGTCCACCAAAGTCCTCCCAGAGTCCACCAAGAGTCCACCAGAGTCCACCAGAGTCCACCAAGAGTCCACCAAGAGTCCACCAGAGTCCACCAAGAGTCCACCAAAGTCCTCCCAGAGACCACCAAGAGTCCACCAGAGTCCACCAGAGTCCACCAAGAGTCCACCAAGAGTCCACCAAGAGTCCACCAGAGTCCACCAAGAGTCCACCAAAGTCCTCCCAGAGTCCACCAAGAGTCCACCAAGAGTCCACCAGAGTCCACCAGAGTCCACCAGAGTCCACCAAGAGTCCACCAAGAGTCCACCAAGAGTCCACCAGAGTCCACCAAGAGTCCACCAAAGTCCTCCCAGAGACCACCAGAGTCCACCAAGAGTCCACCAAAGTCCTCCCAGAGTCCACCAAGAGTCCACCAGAGTCCACCAGAGTCCACCAAGAGTCCACCAAGAGTCCACCAGAGTCCACCAAGAGTCCACCAAAGTCCTCCCAGAGTCCACCAAGAGTCCACCAGAGTCCACCAGAGTCCACCAAGAGTCCACCAAGAGTCCACCAGAGTCCACCAAGAGTCCACCAGAGTCCACCAAGAGTCCACCAAGAGTCCACCAGAGTCCACCAGAGTCCACCAAGAGTCCACCAAGAGTCCACCAAGAGTCCACCAAAGTCCTCCCAGAGTCCACCAAAGTCCTCCCAGAGTCCACCAGAGTCCACCAAGAGTCCACCAAGAGTCCACCAAGAGTCCACCAGAGTCCACCAGAGTCCACCAAGAGTCCACCAAGAGTCCACCAAGATTCCACCAAAGTCCTCCCAGAGTCCACCAAAGTCCTCCCAGAGTCCACCAGAGTCCACCAAGAGTCCACCAAGAGTCCACCAAAGTCCTCCCAGAGTCCACCAAAGTCCTCCCAGAGTCCACCAGAGTCCACCAAGAGTCCACCAAGAGTCCACCAGAGTCCACCAAGAGTCCACCAAAGTCCTCCCAGAGTCCACCAAGAGTCCACCAGAGTCCACCAGAGTCCACCAAGAGTCCACCAAGAGTCCACCAGAGTCCACCAAGAGTCCACCAGAGTCCACCAAGAGTCCACCAAGAGTCCACCAGAGTCCACCAAGAGTCCACCAAAGTCCTCCCAGAGACCACCAAGAGTCCACCAGAGTCCACCAGAGTCCACCAAGAGTCCACCAAGAGTCCACCAGAGTCCACCAAGAGTCCACCAAAGTCCTCCCAGAGACCACCAAGAGTCCACCAGAGTCCACCAGAGTCCACCAAGAGTCCACCAAAGTCCTCCCAGAGACCACCAAGAGTCCACCAGAGTCCACCAGAGTCCACCAAGAGTCCACCAAGAGTCCACCAGAGTCCACCAAGAGTCCACCAAAGTCCTCCCAGAGTCCACCAAAGTCCTCCCAGAGTCCACCAGAGTCCACCAGAGTCCACCAAGAGTCCACCAAGAGTCCACCAGAGTCCACCAAGAGTCCACCAAAGTCCTCCCAGAGTCCACCAAGAGTCCACCAGAGTCCACCAGAGTCCACCAAGAGTCCACCAAGAGTCCACCAGAGTCCACCAAGAGTCCACCAGAGTCCACCAGAGTCCACCAAGAGTCCACCAAGAGTCCACCAGAGTCCACCAAGAGTCCACCAAGAGTCCACCAAGAGTCCACCAAAGTCCTCCCAGAGTCCACCAAAGTCCTCCCAGAGTCCACCAAGAGTCCACCAGAGTCCACCAAGAGTCCACCAAAGTCCTCCCAGAGTCCACCAAGAGTCCACCAGAGTCCACCAGAGTCCACCAAGAGTCCACCAGAGTCCACCAGAGTCCACCAAGTGTCCACCAAGAGTCCACCAGAGTCCACCAAGAGTCCACCAAAGTCCTCCCAGAGTCCACCAAGAGTCCACCAGAGTCCACCAGAGTCCACCAAGAGTCCACCAAGAGTCCACCAGAGTCCACCAAGAGTCCACCAAAGTCCTCCCAGAGACCACCAAGAGTCCACCAGAGTCCACCAGAGTCCACCAAGAGTCCACCAAGAGTCCACCAAGAGTCCACCAGAGTCCACCAAGAGTCCACCAAAGTCCTCCCAGAGTCCACCAAGAGTCCACCAAGAGTCCACCAGAGTCCACCAGAGTCCACCAGAGTCCACCAAGAGTCCACCAAGAGTCCACCAAGAGTCCACCAGAGTCCACCAAGAGTCCACCAAAGTCCTCCCAGAGACCACCAGAGTCCACCAAGAGTCCACCAAAGTCCTCCCAGAGTCCACCAAGAGTCCACCAGAGTCCACCAGAGTCCACCAAGAGTCCACCAAGAGTCCACCAGAGTCCACCAAGAGTCCACCAAAGTCCTCCCAGAGTCCACCAAGAGTCCACCAGAGTCCACCAGAGTCCACCAAGAGTCCACCAAGAGTCCACCAGAGTCCACCAAGAGTCCACCAGAGTCCACCAGAGTCCACCAAGTGTCCACCAAGAGTCCACCAGAGTCCACCAGAGTCCACCAAGAGTCCACCAAGAGTCCACCAAGAGTCCACCAAAGTCCTCCCAGAGTCCACCAAAGTCCTCCCAGAGTCCACCAGAGTCCACCAAGAGTCCACCAAGAGTCCACCAAGAGTCCACCAGAGTCCACCAGAGTCCACCAAGAGTCCACCAAGAGTCCACCAAGAGTCCACCAGAGTCCACCAAGAGTCCACCAAAGTCCTCCCAGAGACCACCAAGAGTCCACCAGAGTCCACCAGAGTCCACCAAGAGTCCACCAAGAGTCCACCAGAGTCCACCAAGAGTCCACCAAAGTCCTCCCAGAGACCACCAAGAGTCCACCAGAGTCCACCAGAGTCCACCAAGAGTCCACCAAAGTCCTCCCAGAGACCACCAAGAGTCCACCAGAGTCCACCAGAGTCCACCAAGAGTCCACCAAGAGTCCACCAGAGTCCACCAAGAGTCCACCAAAGTCCTCCCAGAGTCCACCAAAGTCCTCCCAGAGTCCACCAGAGTCCACCAGAGTCCACCAAGAGTCCACCAAGAGTCCACCAGAGTCCACCAAGAGTCCACCAAAGTCCTCCCAGAGTCCACCAAGAGTCCACCAGAGTCCACCAGAGTCCACCAAGAGTCCACCAAGAGTCCACCAGAGTCCACCAGAGTCCACCAGAGTCCACCAAGAGTCCACCAAGAGTCCACCAGAGTCCACCAAGAGTCCACCAAGAGTCCACCAAGAGTCCACCAAAGTCCTCCCAGAGTCCACCAAAGTCCTCCCAGAGTCCACCAAGAGTCCACCAGAGTCCACCAAGAGTCCACCAAAGTCCTCCCAGAGTCCACCAAGAGTCCACCAGAGTCCACCAGAGTCCACCAAGAGTCCACCAGAGTCCACCAGAGTCCACCAAGTGTCCACCAAGAGTCCACCAGAGTCCACCAAGAGTCCACCAAAGTCCTCCCAGAGTCCACCAAGAGTCCACCAGAGTCCACCAGAGTCCACCAAGAGTCCACCAAGAGTCCACCAGAGTCCACCAAAAGTCCACCAAAGTCCTCCCAGAGACCACCAAGAGTCCACCAGAGTCCACCAGAGTCCACCAGAGTCCACCAAGAGTCCACCAAGAGTCCACCAGAGTCCACCAAGAGTCCACCAAAGTCCTCCCAGAGTCCACCAAGAGTCCACCAAGAGTCCACCAGAGTCCACCAGAGTCCACCAGAGTCCACCAAGAGTCCACCAAGAGTCCACCAAGAGTCCACCAAGAGTCCACCAGAGTCCACCAAGAGTCCACCAAAGTCCTCCCAGAGACCACCAGAGTCCACCAAGAGTCCACCAAAGTCCTCCCAGAGTCCACCAAGAGTCCACCAGAGTCCACCAAGAGTCCACCAGAGTCCACCAGAGTCCACCAAGAGTCCACCAAGAGTCCACCAGAGTCCACCAAGAGTCCACCAGAGTCCACCAGAGTCCACCAAGAGTCCACCAAGAGTCCACCAGAGTCCACCAGAGTCCACCAAGAGTCCACCAAGAGTCCACCAAGAGTCCACCAAAGTCCTCCCAGAGTCCACCAAAGTCCTCCCAGAGTCCACCAGAGTCCACCAAGAGTCCACCAAGAGTCCACCAAGAGTCCACCAGAGTCCACCAGAGTCCACCAAGAGTCCACCAAGAGTCCACCAAGAGTCCACCAGAGTCCACCAAGAGTCCACCAAAGTCCTCCTAGGGACCACCAAGAGTCCACCAGAGTCCACCAGAGTCCACCAAGAGTCCACCAAGAGTCCACCAGAGTCCACCAAGAGTCCACCAAAGTCCTCCCAGAGACCACCAAGAGTCCACCAGAGTCCACCAGAGTCCACCAAGAGTCCACCAAGAGTCCACCAAGAGTCCACCAGAGTCCACCAAGAGTCCACCAAAGTCCTCCCAGAGTCCACCAAGAGTCCACCAAGAGTCCACCAGAGTCCACCAGAGTCCACCAGAGTCCACCAAGAGTCCACCAAGAGTCCACCAAGAGTCCACCAAGAGTCCACCAGAGTCCACCAAGAGTCCACCAAAGTCCTCCCAGAGACCACCAGAGTCCACCAAGAGTCCACCAAAGTCCTCCCAGAGTCCACCAAGAGTCCACCAGAGTCCACCAGAGTCCACCAAGAGTCCACCAAGAGTCCACCAGAGTCCACCAAGAGTCCACCAAAGTCCTCCCAGAGTCCACCAAGAGTCCACCAGAGTCCACCAGAGTCCACCAAGAGTCCACCAAGAGTCCACCAGAGTCCACCAAGAGTCCACCAGAGTCCACCAGAGTCCACCAAGTGTCCACCAAGAGTCCACCAGAGTCCACCAGAGTCCACCAAGAGTCCACCAAGAGTCCACCAAGAGTCCACCAAAGTCCTCCCAGAGTCCACCAAAGTCCTCCCAGAGTCCACCAGAGTCCACCAAGAGTCCACCAAGAGTCCACCAAGAGTCCACCAGAGTCCACCAGAGTCCACCAAGAGTCCACCAAGAGTCCACCAAGAGTCCACCAGAGTCCACCAAGAGTCCACCAAAGTCCTCCCAGAGACCACCAAGAGTCCACCAGAGTCCACCAGAGTCCACCAAGAGTCCACCAAGAGTCCACCAGAGTCCACCAAGAGTCCACCAAAGTCCTCCCAGAGACCACCAAGAGTCCACCAGAGTCCACCAGAGTCCACCAAGAGTCCACCAAAGTCCTCCCAGAGACCACCAAGAGTCCACCAGAGTCCACCAGAGTCCACCAAGAGTCCACCAAGAGTCCACCAGAGTCCACCAAGAGTCCACCAAAGTCCTCCCAGAGTCCACCAAAGTCCTCCCAGAGTCCACCAGAGTCCACCAGAGTCCACCAAGAGTCCACCAAGAGTCCACCAGAGTCCACCAAGAGTCCACCAAAGTCCTCCCAGAGTCCACCAAGAGTCCACCAGAGTCCACCAGAGTCCACCAAGAGTCCACCAAGAGTCCACCAGAGTCCACCAGAGTCCACCAGAGTCCACCAAGAGTCCACCAAGAGTCCACCAGAGTCCACCAAGAGTCCACCAAGAGTCCACCAAGAGTCCACCAAAGTCCTCCCAGAGTCCACCAAAGTCCTCCCAGAGTCCACCAAGAGTCCACCAGAGTCCACCAAGAGTCCACCAAAGTCCTCCCAGAGTCCACCAAGAGTCCACCAGAGTCCACCAGAGTCCACCAAGAGTCCACCAGAGTCCACCAGAGTCCACCAAGTGTCCACCAAGAGTCCACCAGAGTCCACCAAGAGTCCACCAAAGTCCTCCCAGAGACCACCAAGAGTCCACCAGAGTCCACCAGAGTCCACCAAGAGTCCACCAAGAGTCCACCAAGAGTCCACCAGAGTCCACCAAGAGTCCACCAAAGTCCTCCCAGAGTCCACCAAGAGTCCACCAAGAGTCCACCAGAGTCCACCAGAGTCCACCAGAGTCCACCAAGAGTCCACCAAGAGTCCACCAAGAGTCCACCAGAGTCCACCAAGAGTCCACCAAAGTCCTCCCAGAGACCACCAGAGTCCACCAAGAGTCCACCAAAGTCCTCCCAGAGTCCACCAAGAGTCCACCAGAGTCCACCAGAGTCCACCAAGAGTCCACCAAGAGTCCACCAGAGTCCACCAAGAGTCCACCAAAGTCCTCCCAGAGTCCACCAAGAGTCCACCAGAGTCCACCAGAGTCCACCAAGAGTCCACCAAGAGTCCACCAGAGTCCACCAAGAGTCCACCAGAGTCCACCAGAGTCCACCAAGTGTCCACCAAGAGTCCACCAGAGTCCACCAGAGTCCACCAAGAGTCCACCAAGAGTCCACCAAGAGTCCACCAAAGTCCTCCCAGAGTCCACCAAAGTCCTCCCAGAGTCCACCAGAGTCCACCAAGAGTCCACCAAGAGTCCACCAAGAGTCCACCAGAGTCCACCAGAGTCCACCAAGAGTCCACCAAGAGTCCACCAAGAGTCCACCAGAGTCCACCAAGAGTCCACCAAAGTCCTCCCAGAGACCACCAAGAGTCCACCAGAGTCCACCAGAGTCCACCAAGAGTCCACCAAGAGTCCACCAGAGTCCACCAAGAGTCCACCAAAGTCCTCCCAGAGACCACCAAGAGTCCACCAGAGTCCACCAGAGTCCACCAAGAGTCCACCAAAGTCCTCCCAGAGACCACCAAGAGTCCACCAGAGTCCACCAGAGTCCACCAAGAGTCCACCAAGAGTCCACCAGAGTCCACCAAGAGTCCACCAAAGTCCTCCCAGAGTCCACCAAAGTCCTCCCAGAGTCCACCAGAGTCCACCAGAGTCCACCAAGAGTCCACCAAGAGTCCACCAGAGTCCACCAAGAGTCCACCAAAGTCCTCCCAGAGTCCACCAAGAGTCCACCAGAGTCCACCAGAGTCCACCAAGAGTCCACCAAGAGTCCACCAGAGTCCACCAGAGTCCACCAGAGTCCACCAAGAGTCCACCAAGAGTCCACCAGAGTCCACCAAGAGTCCACCAAGAGTCCACCAAGAGTCCACCAAAGTCCTCCCAGAGTCCACCAAAGTCCTCCCAGAGTCCACCAAGAGTCCACCAGAGTCCACCAAGAGTCCACCAAAGTCCTCCCAGAGTCCACCAAGAGTCCACCAGAGTCCACCAGAGTCCACCAAGAGTCCACCAGAGTCCACCAGAGTCCACCAAGTGTCCACCAAGAGTCCACCAGAGTCCACCAAGAGTCCACCAAAGTCCTCCCAGAGTCCACCAAGAGTCCACCAGAGTCCACCAGAGTCCACCAAGAGTCCACCAAGAGTCCACCAGAGTCCACCAAAAGTCCACCAAAGTCCTCCCAGAGACCACCAAGAGTCCACCAGAGTCCACCAGAGTCCACCAGAGTCCACCAAGAGTCCACCAAGAGTCCACCAGAGTCCACCAAGAGTCCACCAAAGTCCTCCCAGAGTCCACCAAGAGTCCACCAAGAGTCCACCAGAGTCCACCAGAGTCCACCAGAGTCCACCAAGAGTCCACCAAGAGTCCACCAAGAGTCCACCAAGAGTCCACCAGAGTCCACCAAGAGTCCACCAAAGTCCTCCCAGAGACCACCAGAGTCCACCAAGAGTCCACCAAAGTCCTCCCAGAGTCCACCAAGAGTCCACCAGAGTCCACCAGAGTCCACCAAGAGTCCACCAGAGTCCACCAGAGTCCACCAAGAGTCCACCAAGAGTCCACCAGAGTCCACCAAGAGTCCACCAGAGTCCACCAGAGTCCACCAAGAGTCCACCAAGAGTCCACCAGAGTCCACCAGAGTCCACCAAGAGTCCACCAAGAGTCCACCAAGAGTCCACCAAAGTCCTCCCAGAGTCCACCAAAGTCCTCCCAGAGTCCACCAGAGTCCACCAAGAGTCCACCAAGAGTCCACCAAGAGTCCACCAGAGTCCACCAGAGTCCACCAAGAGTCCACCAAGAGTCCACCAAGAGTCCACCAGAGTCCACCAAGAGTCCACCAAAGTCCTCCTAGGGACCACCAAGAGTCCACCAGAGTCCACCAGAGTCCACCAAGAGTCCACCAAGAGTCCACCAGAGTCCACCAAGAGTCCACCAAAGTCCTCCCAGAGACCACCAAGAGTCCACCAGAGTCCACCAGAGTCCACCAAGAGTCCACCAAGAGTCCACCAAGAGTCCACCAGAGTCCACCAAGAGTCCACCAAAGTCCTCCCAGAGTCCACCAAGAGTCCACCAAGAGTCCACCAGAGTCCACCAGAGTCCACCAGAGTCCACCAAGAGTCCACCAAGAGTCCACCAAGAGTCCACCAAGAGTCCACCAGAGTCCACCAAGAGTCCACCAAAGTCCTCCCAGAGACCACCAGAGTCCACCAAGAGTCCACCAAAGTCCTCCCAGAGTCCACCAAGAGTCCACCAGAGTCCACCAGAGTCCACCAAGAGTCCACCAAGAGTCCACCAGAGTCCACCAAGAGTCCACCAAAGTCCTCCCAGAGTCCACCAAGAGTCCACCAGAGTCCACCAGAGTCCACCAAGAGTCCACCAAGAGTCCACCAGAGTCCACCAAGAGTCCACCAGAGTCCACCAGAGTCCACCAAGTGTCCACCAAGAGTCCACCAGAGTCCACCAGAGTCCACCAAGAGTCCACCAAGAGTCCACCAAGAGTCCACCAAAGTCCTCCCAGAGTCCACCAAAGTCCTCCCAGAGTCCACCAGAGTCCACCAAGAGTCCACCAAGAGTCCACCAAGAGTCCACCAGAGTCCACCAGAGTCCACCAAGAGTCCACCAAGAGTCCACCAAGAGTCCACCAGAGTCCACCAAGAGTCCACCAAAGTCCTCCCAGAGACCACCAAGAGTCCACCAGAGTCCACCAGAGTCCACCAAGAGTCCACCAAGAGTCCACCAGAGTCCACCAAGAGTCCACCAAAGTCCTCCCAGAGACCACCAAGAGTCCACCAGAGTCCACCAGAGTCCACCAAGAGTCCACCAAAGTCCTCCCAGAGACCACCAAGAGTCCACCAGAGTCCACCAGAGTCCACCAAGAGTCCACCAAGAGTCCACCAGAGTCCACCAAGAGTCCACCAAAGTCCTCCCAGAGTCCACCAAAGTCCTCCCAGAGTCCACCAGAGTCCACCAGAGTCCACCAAGAGTCCACCAAGAGTCCACCAGAGTCCACCAAGAGTCCACCAAAGTCCTCCCAGAGTCCACCAAGAGTCCACCAGAGTCCACCAGAGTCCACCAAGAGTCCACCAAGAGTCCACCAGAGTCCACCAGAGTCCACCAGAGTCCACCAAGAGTCCACCAAGAGTCCACCAGAGTCCACCAAGAGTCCACCAAGAGTCCACCAAGAGTCCACCAAAGTCCTCCCAGAGTCCACCAAAGTCCTCCCAGAGTCCACCAAGAGTCCACCAGAGTCCACCAAGAGTCCACCAAAGTCCTCCCAGAGTCCACCAAGAGTCCACCAGAGTCCACCAGAGTCCACCAAGAGTCCACCAGAGTCCACCAGAGTCCACCAAGTGTCCACCAAGAGTCCACCAGAGTCCACCAAGAGTCCACCAAAGTCCTCCCAGAGTCCACCAAGAGTCCACCAGAGTCCACCAGAGTCCACCAAGAGTCCACC
>NC_084555.2:51345000-51477500 GCF_033978685.3 Nerophis lumbriciformis | reverse complement strand
AATAATACATATTAATAGCATATATTTCTTCAATATAAAATATTATATTTTTTATTATTGACATAAAATTAAATGTATAGCAAAATGAAACCCAAAACAGGATTCATTTGGAATAGACCATTTAAATGTTCACTAAAAGCCAAATTGTATCACTTACATTAAAATATGTTTCTCTCCTGTAACAGTTCAATATGGAAATATTATTAAGACAGACATTAAAAAAAAATTGACAAATAATTGACATTTAGTCACATCAATATAAAATTTAACACATCTTTTTATATGTTTAAACAGTTAACATATTGGTTTTAGATAAAACTTATAATAAACCAGATTTAATTTATTATTAAAAATATAAATAATAATAATAATAATAATACATCAAATGAAATATCACATATACACACTAAAAAATGTTGATAACCCAATTCATGAGTTGCTAGTATTGCGTTAAATTTTGGAGTTATTTTTATGAATAGCAATCCATTTTTTGGGTTACAAGTGTATTATTTTAACTACATTTCTGGGTTTTCAAAATTAACCATTTTTGGGTAAAAGGCTTTTTTGTTGAAGGGAATTTTATTATGGATTAATCTCATTAATATTATTACCAATCAACCAGCATTCAGTTAGCATAACTCAACTTTTGGGTTAAATAATTAAACGCATAAGTTGGGTTGAAAAAATTAACCCAAAATGTTGAGTTAAAAATAACTCAAATAAGGGTCTCGTCCTTTTCTGAACCAGCAGTTGGGTTAAATTGGGTTATTTTATTTATTGGGTTATTTTATTTATATAAAATTATTTACATAAAATTTATATAAAATTATTTCTAAAAAAATATTTATATAAAATGTATATAAAATGTATATACAATTATTTATATAAAATGTATTTACATTTTTTTTATATAATGTATATAAAATTATTTATATAAAATGTATATACAATTATTTATGTAAAATTGGGTTATTTTATTTATATAAAATTGGGTTATTTTATTTATTGGGTTATTTTATTTATATAAAATTATTTACATAAAATGTATATACAATTATTTCTAAAAAAAAATTATATAAAATTTATATAAAATGTATATAAAATTATTTATATAAAATGTATTTAAAATTTTTTTATATAAAATGTATATAAAATTATTTATATAAAATGTATATACAATTATTTATGTAAAATTGGGTTATTTTATTTATATAAAATTGGGTTATTTTATTTATTGGGTTATTTTATTTATATAAAATTATTTACATAAAATTTATATACAATTATTTCAAAAAAAATATTTATATAAAATGTACATAAAATGTATATAAAATTATTTATATAAAATGTATTTAAATTTTTTTATATAAAATGTATATAAAATTATTTATATAAAATGTATATACAATATTTATGTAAAATTGGGTTATTTTATTTATATAAAATTGGGTTATTTTATTTATTGGGTTATTTTATTTATATAAAATTATTTACATAAAATGTATATACAATTATTTCTAAAAAAATATTTATATAAAATGTATATACAATTATTTATATAAAATGTATTTAAATGTTTTTATATAAAATGTATATAAAATTATTTATATAAAATGTATATACAATTATTTATGTAAAATTGGGTTATTTTATTTATATAAAATTGGGTTATTTTATTTATTGGGTTATTTCATTTATATAAAATTATTTACATAAAATTTATATACAATTATTTCTAAAAAAATATTTATATTAAATGTATATAAAATGTATATAAAATTATTTATATAAAATGTATTTAAATGTTTTTATATAAAATGTATATAAAATTATTTATATAAAATGTATATGCAATTATTTATGTAAAATTGGGTTATTTTATTTATATAAAATTGGGTTATTTTATTTATTGGGTTATTTTATTTATATAAAATTATTTACATAAAATTTATATACAATTATTTCTAAAAAAATATTTATATTAAATGTATATAAAATTATTTATATAAAATGTATTTGAATTTTTTTTATATAAAATGTATATAAAATTATTTATATAAAATGCATATACAATTATTCATGTAAAATTGGGTTATTTTATTTATTGGGTTATTTTATTTATATAAAATTATTTACATAAAATTTATATACAATTATTTCTAAAAAAAATATTTATATAAAATTTATATAAAATGTATATAAAATTATTTTTATAAAATGTATTTAAATGTTTTTATATAAAATGTATATAAAATTATTTATATAAAATTTATATACAATTATTTATGTAAAATTGGGTTATTTTATTTATATAAAATTGGGTTATTTTATTTATTGGGTTATTTTATTTATATAAAATTGGTTATTTTTCAACCCAACATTTTTTGGTGTGTATTTGTCCAACCTAAACATAACATGTAATCATATATAATATAACAATAAATCAAATGTTTTATGTTTTTAAAATATGTAGACTAAAACTGGATACATCACTAAACAGTTTAAATGATGAATATAAGACAAATTATGACTTTGAATGAACATAACCTCCATTACTTTATGAAAACAAGATTTTTACAGGCTTCAACAATAATAATGATATTTTACATTTATCTAAAGTCGCAAAAATGTTTAAATAAGTCTTTAAACTAAAATATATTTTAATAATATTAAATAATCTTAGAATACATCTATTATGTCTATAGCAATAAATAAATAATAAATAAAATAAAAATAATATATATGCTTAATTAATAGCATATTTTGTCTGCTCTTTGTATGGCAATCGAAGAAGCCGCACGTTCGATTCCCACGCGTGCAGACGTCATCTCTAGAGAAGACAAGTAGTAAGTACACATCGCAAACTCATGTGTACTTACTACTTATACTGGGTGAAAGTAGTAAGTACACATGTCATCCCCTGACCTGAATACTTATAAAGAATGTCAGACAAATTGGACAAATTATGACTTTGAATGAACAAAACCTCCATTACTTTATGAAAATATTATAAATACATGCAGGCATTAACAATAATAATAATATTTTACATTTAGCTAGGGTTGCAAATACATCTTTAAAATGAAATATATTTGAATAATATGAAATAATCTTACAATACATCTGTAAAAATAAATAAATAATAAATAAAATAAAAATAATATATATTCTTAATTAATAGCATATTTTGTCTGCTATTTGTATGGCAAGCGAAGAAGCCGCAGGTTCGATTCCTACGCGTGCAGACGTCCATTTGCTCCTGGTAATAAAGTATTTCTGATTCTGATTCTGATTCTGATTCCAGTAACAACACGCGTGATGGAAACGACTCGGATGCTGGTGTAGGACGAGACCCGTGGACTCAAGTCGGTGTGGATCCTGCAGAAGGAGACCCCCTGCACCCCCACGAGAGCCATGACAACAGGCAACAAGCTGGGATTTATCTAAAGCACTTTGTCAATCAGCGACTGAACAAATGCAAAATGTTGACTGGAACAAATGTTTCCAAAGGGTCTCGAACGCGCGGCTCTACATTTCCCTCCTTTGTCCCCCCCCCCCCCCCCCCCCCACCCCTTGCTTTGCTGACGACCACCCAGGAAGATTCTTCTTTCTTCTTCTCTCCTCCGTGCACGCTCACATGCACGCGCCGGCATCAACCTTTTGCATTTAGTGCGCTTTTTGGTGGACTTTCTGCACTTTTTGCCGCACTTTGGAACACTTTCTAGTCCTCCATCGGCTGCAAAATGGTACATTTTTTGGAATAGTTCTGTCGACGTGGACCAGCCAGGTCCAAGAACACATTCAAATAGGCCCTAAAGCTCCCAAGTCTTAAGACTTTTTTACGGAAAGAACCAACAGAACTCTGCAGGAATCGAGTTGAAATCGGTCAGTCATTGTTAATTTACTATTTATGTCCACAAAACTTAACAAAAGACCAAGTTTAAAAAACAAATAAATATAACATACAAGTAAAATGCCATAAATAACTGATACTTATCAAGTTAACTTATATTTCGGTTAATTGATGGCATTTAATAATTCCTATTCTTATTATTATCATCCTTATTATTGTAGCTATTTTTTTTAATTAAAATTTTGATTATTTTCATCTCCAGTTGTAAAGTTATATTCAATAAATAAAAGAACCGTTACAACAAAATTATTCACAAAAATCCACTTAATTCACAAATCCTATATAAAATTAATTGTAAATATTCTGTAGAATTAAACAATTTTTAAAAATTAAAAATAAGAGACTAAACCAAATGTCCACTGCAGTGGACAAAAGGGTCCCCCTCCCCCCCTCATACATTTTGTAACTGACAAGAAATGTTTTCAAAAACAAATGTCCACTAGAGTGAACATGTGTTTTTGCAAAAGAACGTTTTTTTCCCCCACAAATTTAGAAAAAAAAGAAGAAGAAAAAAGATATAGACTTAACCAAAAGTCCACTACAGTGGACTATTTATTTTTTCTACAAATTTAGAAAGTTAACTGATATTTATGTTAATTGATGGCATTTAATAATTCCTATTCTTATTATTATCATCCTTATTATTGTAGCTATTTTTAAATTAAAATATTGCTTCTTTTCGTCTCCAGTTATAAAGTTATATTCAATAAATAAAAGAACCGTTACAACAAAATAAATCATAAAAATCCACATTTTAATTCACAAATCACAAATTATTTTAAATATTCTGTAAAAAAAAAAGGAAAAAAAAGAGACTAAACCAAATGTTTTTTCCCCCATAAATTTTGTAACTGACTAAAAATAAATTCAAAAACAAATGTCCACTAGAGCGAACATGTGTGTTTTCGCAAAAAAAAAAAAAAAGTCTACAAATTTAGAAAGTTAACTGATATTTCTGTTAATTGATGGCATTTAATATTCCTATTCTTATTATTATCATCCTTATTATTGTAGCTATTTTTTTAATTCAAATATTGATTATTTTCATCTCCAGTTATAAAGTTATATTCACTAAATAAAAGAACCGTTACAACAAAATTATTCACAAAAATCCACTTAATTCACAAATCCTATATAAAATTAATTGTAAATATTCTGTAGAATTAAACAATTTTTAAAAATTAAAAATAAGAGACTAAACCAAATGTCCACTGCAGTGGAGAAAAGGGTCCCCCTCCCCCCCTCATACATTTTGTAACTGACAAGAAATGTTTTCAAAAACAAATGTCCACTAGAGTGAACATGTGTTTTTGCAAAAGAACGTTTTTTCCCCCCACAAATTTAGAAAAAAAAGAAGAAAAAAAAAGATATAGACTTAACCAAAAGTCCACTACAGTGGACTATTTATTTTTTCTACAAATTTAGAAAGTTAACTGATATTTATGTTAATTGATGGCATTTAATAATTCCTATTCTTATTATTATCATCCTTATTATTGTAGCTATTTTTAAATTAAAATATTGCTTCTTTTCGTCTCCAGTTATAAAGTTATATTCAATAAATAAAAGAACCGTTACAACAAAATAAATCATAAAAATCCACATTTTAATTCACAAATCACAAATTATTTTAAATATTCTGTAAAAAAAAAGGAAAAAAAAGAGACTAAACCAAATGTTTTTTCCCCCATAAATTTTGTAACTGACTAAAAATAAATTCAAAAACAAATGTCCACTAGAGCGAACATGTGTGTTTTCGCAAAAAAAAAAAAAAGTCTACAAATTTAGAAAGTTAACTGATATTTCTGTTAATTGATGGCATTTAATATTCCTATTCTTATTATTATCATCCTTATTATTGTAGCTATTTTTTTAATTCAAATATTGATTATTTTCATCTCCAGTTATAAAGTTATATTCACTAAATAAAAGAACCGTTACAACAAAATTATTCACAAAAATCCACTTAATTCACAAATCCTATATAAAATTAATTGTAAATATTCTGTAGAATTAAACAATTTTTAAAAATTAAAAATAAGAGACTAAACCAAATGTCCACTGCAGTGGAGAAAAGGGTCCCCCTCCCCCCCTCATACATTTTGTAACTGACAAGAAATGTTTTCAAAAACAAATGTCCACTAGAGTGAACATGTGTTTTTGCAAAAGAAAGTTTTTTTCCACAAATTTAGAAAAAACAGAAAGAAAAAAAAGATATAGACTTAACCAAAAGTCCACTACAGTGGACATGTGTGTTTTCACAAAATTATTTTCTTTTTTTTTTCTACAAATTTAGAAGGTTAACTGATATTTATGTTAATTGATGGCATTTAATAATTCCTATTCTTATTATTATCATCCTTATTATTGTAGCTATTTTTAAATTAAATTCTTTTTGTCTCCAGTTATAAAGTTATATTCAATAAATAAAAGAACCGTTACAACAAAATAAATCATAAAAATCCACTTTTTAATTCACAAATCACAAATTATTTTAAATATTCTGTAGAAAAAAGAAAAAAAAAGAGACTAAACCAAATGTTTTTCCCCCCATAAATTTTGTAACTGACTAAAAAAAAATTCAAAAACAAATGTCCACTAGAGCGAACATGTGTGTTTTCGCAAAAAAAAAAAAAAAAAGTCTACAAATTTAGAAAGTTAATTGATATTTATGTTAATTGATGGCATTTAATATTCCTATTCTTATTATCATCATTATTATTGTAGCTATTTTTTTTATTCAAATATTGATTCTTTTCATCTCCAGTTATAAAGTTATATTCAATAAATAAAATAACCTAAAATCCACTTAATTCACAAATAACAAAATATTTTAAATATTCTGTAGAATTAAAAAGAATAAAAAATAAAATTCAAAAAAGAGTCTAAACCAAATGTCCACTATAGTGGACAAAAGGGTTTTTTGTGGACATGTGTGTTTTTGCAAAACAAAGTTTTTTCCCCACAAATTTTGAAAAAAAAAGAAGAAAAAAAGATATAGACTAAACCAAACGTCCACTACAGTGGACGTGAGTTTTCGCAAAAAAAAAAAAAAAAAAAAAAAAAAAAAATTCTACAAATTTAGAAAGTTAACTGATGGCATTTGATATTCCTATTCTTATTATTATTATCATCCTTATTATTGTAGCTATTTTTTTTATTAAAATGTTAATTATTTTCATCTCCAGTTATAAAGTTATATTCAATAAATAAAAGAAACGTTACAACAAAATTATTCACAAAAATCCACTTAATTCACAAATCCTATATAAAATTAGTTGTAAATATTCTGTAGAATTAAACCATTTTAAAAATTAAAAATAAGAGACTAAACCAAATGTCCACTGCAGTGGACAAAAGGGTCCCCCTACCCCCCTCATACATTTTGTAACTGACAAGAAATGTTTCCAAAAACAAATGTCCACAAGAGTGAACATGTGTCTTTGCAAAAGAAAGTTTTTTTTCCCACAAATTTAGAAAAAAAAGAAAAAAAACCCATAAAGACTTAACCAAAAGTCCACTACAGTGGACATGTGTGTTTTCACAATTTTTTTTTTTTTTTCTACAAATTTAGAAAGTTAACTGATATTTATGTTAATTTATTGCATTTAATAATTCCTATTATTATTATTATCATCCTTATTATTGTAGCTATTTTTAAATTAAAATATTGCTTCTTTTTGTCTCCAGTTATAAAGTTATATTCAATAAATAAAAGAACCGTTACAACAAAATAAATCATAAAAATCCACTTTTTAATTCACAAATCACAAATTATTTTAAATATTCTGTAAAAAAAAAAAAAGAGACTAAAACAAATGTTTTTTTCCCCCCATAAATTTTGTAACTGACTAAAAAAAAATTCAAAAACAAATGTCCACTAGGGCGAACATGTGTGTTTTCACAAAAAAAAAAAAGTCTACAAATTTAGAAAGTTAACTGATATTTATGTTAATTGATGTCATTTAATATTCCTATTCTTATCATCATCATTATTATTGTAGCTATTTTTTTAATTCAAATATTGATTCTTTTCATCTCCAGTTATAAAGTTATATTCAATAAATAAAATAACCTAAAATCCACTTAATTCACAAATAACAAAATATTTTAAATATTCTGTAGAATTAAAAAGAATAAAAAATAAAATTAAAAAAAAAGTCTAAACCAAATGTCCACTATAGTGGACAAAAGGGTTTTTTGTGGACATGTGTGTTTTTGCAAAACAAAGTTTTTTCCCCACAAATTTTGAAAAAAAAAGAAGAAAAAAAAGATATAGACTAAACCAAACGTCCACTACAGTGGACGTGAGTTTTCGCAAAAAAAAATAAAAATAAAAATAAAAAAATTCTACAAATTTAGAAAGTTAACTGATGGCATTTAATATTCCTATTCTTATTATTATCATCCTTATTATTGTAGCTATTTTTTTTATTAAAATGTTGATTATTTTCATCTCCAGTTATAAAGTTATATTCAATAAATAAAAGAACCGTTACAACAAAATTATTCACAAAAATCCACTTAATTCACAAATCCTATATAAAATTAGTTGTAAATATTCTGTAGAATTAAGCAATTTTAAAAATTAAAAATAAGAGACTAAACCAAATGTCCACTGCAGTGGACAAAAGGGTCTCCCTCACCCCCTCATACATTTTGTAACTGACAAGAAATGTTTTCAAAAACAAATGTCCACTAGAGTGAACATGTGTTTTTGCAAAAGAAAGTTTTTTTTCCACAAATTTAGAAAAAAAAAAAAAAAAAACCATAAAGACTTAACCAAAAGTCCACTACAGTGGACATGTGTGTTTTCACAAAATTTTTTTCTTTTTTTCTACAAATTTAGAAAGTTAACTGATATTTATGTTAATTTATTGCATTTAATAATTCCTATTCTTATTATTATCATCCTTATTATTGTAGCTATTTTTAAATTAAAATTTTTCTTCTTTTTGTCTCCAGTTATAAAGTTATATTCAATAAATAAAAGAACCGTTATAACAAAATAAATCATAAAAATCCACTTTTTAATTCACAAATCATGAAATATTTTAAATATTCTGTAAAAAAAAAAAAAAAAAAGAGACTAAACCAAATGTTTTTTCCCCCCATAAATTTTGTAACTGACTAAAAAAAAATTCAAAAACAAATGTCCACTAGATGTGTGTTTTCGCAAAAAAAAAAAAAAAAAGTCTACAAATTTAGAAAGTTAACTGATATTTATGTTAATTGATGGCATTTAATATTCCTATTCTTATTATCATCATTATTATTGTAGCTATTTTTGTATTCAAATATTGATTCTTTTCATCTCCAGTTATAAAGTTATATTCAATAAATAAAATAACCTAAAATACACTTAATTCACAAATAACACAATATTTTAAATATTCTGTAGAATTAAAAATAATTAAAAAAAAATTTAAAAAAGGGTTTTTTGTGGACATGTGTGTTTTTGCAAAACAAAGTTTTTTTCCCACAAATTTTGAAAAAAAAAGTAGAAAAAAAAGATATAGACTAAACCAAACGTAAAAAAATAAAATAAAATAAAAAAAATTCTACAAATTTAGAAAGTTAACTGATATTTCTGTTAATTGATGGCATTTAATATTCCTATTTTTATTATTATCATCCTTATTATTGTAGCTATTTTTTAATTCAAATATTGATTATTTTCATCTTCAGTTATAAAGTTATATTCAACAAATAAAAGAACCGTTACAACAAAATTATTCACAAAAATCCACTTAATTCACAAATCCTATATAAAATTAATTGTAAATATTCTGTAGAATTAAACAATTTTAAAAATTAAAAATAAGAGACTAAACCAAATGTCCACTGCAGAGGACAAAAGGGCCCCCCCACGCCCCATACATTTTGTAACTGACAAGAAATGTTTTCAAAAACAAACGTCCACTAGAGTGAACATGTGCTTTTGCAAAATATTTTTTTTTCCCACAAATTTAGAAAAAAAAAAAAAAAAAAAAAAAATAGAGAGACTTAACCAAAAGTCCACTACAGTGGACATGTGTGTTTTCACAAAATTATTTTCTTTTTTTTTTTCTACAAATTTAGAAGGTTAACTGATATTTATGTTAATTGATGGCATTTAATAATTCCTATTCTTACTATTATCATCCTTATTATTGTAGCTATTTTTAAATTAAAATATTGCTTCTTTTCGTCTCCAGTTATAAAGTTATATTCAATAAATAAAAGAACCGTTACAACAAAATAAATCATAAAAATCCACTTTTTAATTCACAAATCACAAAATATTTTAAATATTCTGTTAAAAAAAAAAAAAAAAAAAAAAAGAGACTAAACCAAATGTTTTCCCCCCATAAATTTTGTAACTGACTAAAAAAAAATTCAAAAACTAATGTCTACTAGAGCGAACATGTGTGTTTTTGCAAAACAAAGTTTTTTCCCACAAATTTAAAAAGAAAAAAAAGAAAAATAAAGATTGACTAAACCAAACGTCCATTATAGTGGACGTGTGTTTTCGCAAAAAAAATAAAAATAATTCTACAAATTTAGAAAGTTAACTGATATTTCTGTTAATTAATGGCATTTAATATTCCTATTCTTATTTTTATCATCATTATTATTGTAGCTATTTTTTTTATTCAAATATTGATTATTTTCATCTCCAGTTATAAAGTTATATTCAATTAATAAAAGAACCGTTACAACAAAACTAATCACAAAAATACACTTTTTAATTCACAAATCACAAATATTTAAAATATTCTGTAGAATTAAAAAAAAAAAAAAAAAAAAAAGACTAAACCAAATGTCCACTACAGTGGACAAAAGGGTTCCCCCCCCCCCCCCATAAATTTTGTAACTGACAACATTTTTTTTCAAAAAAAAATGTCCACTAGAGTGAACATGTGTGTTTACGCAAAACAAAGATTTTTTCCCACAAATTTTGAAAAAAAAAGATAGACTAAACCAAATGTCCACTACAGTGGACATGTGTTTTTGCAAAAAAAAAAAAAAAAAAAGTCTACAAATTTAGAAAGTTAACTGATATTTCTGTTAATTGATGGCATTTAATATTCATATTCTTATCATCATCATTATTATTGTAGCTATTTTTTAAATTCAAATATTGATTCTTTTCATCTCCAGTTATAAAGTTATATTCAATAAATGAAAGAACCTAAAATCCACTTAATTCACAAATAACAAAATATTTTAAATATTCTGTAGAATTAAAAAGAATAAAAAATAAAATTAAAAAAAGAGTCTAAACCAAATGTCCACTATAGTGGACAAAAGGGTTTTTTGTGGACATGTGTGTTTTTTCAAAACAAAGTTTTTTTCCCACAAATTTTGAAAAAAAAAAGTAGAAAAAAAAGATATAGACTAAACCAAACGTCCACTACAGTGGACGTGTGTTTTTGCAAAAAATAAAATAAAATAATTTTTTTTTACAAATTTAGAAAGTTAACTGATATTTCTGTTAACTGATGGCATTTAATATTCCTATTTTTATTATTATCATCGTTATTATTGTAGCTATCTTTTAATTCAAATATTGATTATTTTCATCTTCAGTTATAAAGTTATATTCAATAAATAAAAGAATCGTTACAACCAAAATGAATCACAAAAATCCACTTAATTCACAAATCCTATATGAAATTCATTATAAATATTCTGTAGAATTAAAAAAAAAAAAAAAAAAAAGACTAAACCAAATGTCCACTGCAGTGGACAAAATGGCTTTTTTCCCCCCCATAAATTTTGTAACTGACAAAACAATGTTTCAAAAACAAATGTCCACAAGAGTGAACGTGTGTTTTTTCAAAAGAAAGTTTTTTTTTTCTATAAATTTAGAAAAAAAAAAGAAAAGAAAAAAAGAGACGAAACCAAATGTCCACTACAGTGGACATGTGTGTTTTCGCAAAAATAATCTTTTTTTTCTACAAATTTAGAAAGTTGACTGATATTTCTGTTAATTGATGGCATTTAATATTCTTATTGTTATTATCATCATTATTATTGAAGCTATTTTTTTAATTCAAATATTGCTTCTTTTCATCTCCAGTTATAAAGTTATAAGCAATAAATAAAAGAACCGTTACTACAAAATTAATCACAAAAATCCACTTAATTCACAAATCCTATATGAAATTCATTGTAAATATTTTACATATTCTGTATAATTAGTTAGAATTTTTATTTTTTTTAATAAAAAAAATAATTTAAATTTAATTTCAATTAGGTACAACAAAACGGAACAAAATTATTCTAAAGGAATCCTTCTAAAACATGCCACACAAAAGTAACTTTTTTAATATAAAATAGTCACAAATTCAACAAAATGTACCATATTTTTTCATTATAATATTTTAATGCGCAATTAAAATATAAAATTGTATGGAATTTTTTTACAAAAATAATCGCACATTTTCTTGGAATTCAACAAAATTAATCAGATTTGATTACAAAACCAAAACTTTCACATATATTCAATAAAATGAGACACAAATTCAAAAAAAATTATTTATTTGAAATATTCTTTAGAATTAGTTAAAAATATATATTTTTTTATATTTTTATTTTTTTTAAATTTTTAAATACCTGTTTTTATTTGTATTTAAATTTCAACTAGGTACAACAAAACAGAACTCTTCTAAAGGAATCCTTCAAAAACATGCCTCACAAATGTAACTTTTTTAAATGTAAAATGGTCACAAATTCAACAACATTTACCATATTTTTTATAGAAAAAATATTTTAATGCGTAATAAAAACATAACATTAACGGAATTCTTTCACAAAAATAATCACACATTCTCTTGAAATTCAACAAAATTCATCAGATTTGTTTACAAAATGTAAAGTTTCACATATTCAATAAAACGAGCCACAAATTCAACAAAATGTATTTATTTTAAATATTCTGTAGAATGTTATAATTTTTTGTAATTTTTTTTTTTTTTTGTAATTTTTTTTTTTTTTCAAATACATTTAAATTAGGTACAAGAAAACAGAATTAACATTTTCTAAATAAATTCTTCCAAATCACACCTCACAAATGTAACTTTTTCAAAATAAAATAGTCACAAATTCAACAAAATTTACCATATTTTTTTTACAAAAATACTTTAATTTTCCACCAAACCAACGGATTTATTTCGCAAAAATAATCGAGCGTTTTCTTGAAATTCAACAGATTTGATTACAAAACCAAAACTTTCACATAATAAATAAAATGAGCCACAAATTCAACAAAAAAAATATTTTAAATTCGCAAAATTTTTCATATTAAAAAACAAATCCATGTTACTGTTTACTATTGATGGGTGAAACGATATTAAAGCACATTGTGAAACACAAGAAGTGATACTGTCCCTTCATGCCTCAATGTGTGTATCACTTTAAGAAAAAAATATGATAATTGTATATGCAGGTCAGATGTCCTTTGCAATCAGTGTCCATACAGGCAGTGAGTGTGCCACACAATCAATGAGGCGTCATTTACCAGTCATCTCTTTTTAATAAAAGATGTGTGACCTTGCACAGTTTCTCAAATTCATATGAAATATTTTTAAAAATCTGGAAAATTACTGCATACATAGGAACATTTTTTACCTTTTTATGTTTGATTGTAAAAAAAAAAAAAAGAAGTCAATTTTACAGTGAAAAAAAAAAATTGGCAGCTCAGTCACCAGAAGTGTATTAGGCAAAATAACAGTGCTGCTGTTTTTATTTTACATTAATTCTGTGTAAAACTATGTACAATTTAAGCAATTGAGCTGCCAGTTTGTAATGTAAAATCTACAAAAATTGTTTAGAGTGTATGTTTTTCTTTTAGTGTAAAAATAGCAGTGCTACTAGCAGCCCGGTAAAAACGACAACCATATATTTTATGATAAAAAAACAAAAACTGGCAGCTCAGATGTCAGAATTTTACTGTAAAATTAAAAGTGGAATGGTTTTTCTATATACAGTAAAGCCCTGTAAAAACAATGACTGTAGATTTTACAGTAAAGAAATCTGTCAGTCCAGTCACCAGAATTTACTGTCAAAATAAAAGTGGTACACATTTTAAATTCACAGTAAAGCACTGTAAAATTGACGACTGCAGATTTTACGGAGAAAAAAAAAAAAGTGGCAGCTCTGTTGCCAGAATTTAAAAAATATAAAATAAACAGGTATGAATTTTCAATTCACAGTAATGCTGTGGAAAAAAACACATTTTACTGTAAAATTCTGGCAACATAGCTGCTAATGTGTCATTGCACAATCTAAAGAGTTTGTTTTTACATTGCTTTGTAAATGGAAAAAAAATATATATACCACGTTTATGTTTTACTGTAAAATCGACTGAGCTGCCAATTTGTTTTCTTTTTACTGTAAAATTTCCTTATTTTTAGGAGAGAAAAAAAAGAAATGGACACGTGTCTTTTTGCATAACAGGACTTTCCCCCCCACAAATGTTCTTAGAAGAAAAACAATGCAGCAAAAACAACTTAAATGAACCAAAAATTAATGTCCACTGTAGTAGACATGTATGTTTTCACACAATAAGCCCGCCCCACACACAAATTGTGTAATTTTGACAAAAGAAATGAAAGAAATACATGTCCACTGCAGTGGACATTTGTTTTTGGTGCATTTGTGAAAGTAATGAGTTCTGTTCTGCAAAAACACACATGTCCATTACAGTGAACATGAATGTTTTTGCATAACAAAATAGTTTTCCACGAATTTGGGTGGAAAAAAAATATTAATCAAATGTCCACTCAAGTGGACATGTGTGTTTTCGTATTGTAGGACTTTTATCTTTTACAAATTTTGCAATAAATACAAAATAAATGCACCAAAAACAAATGTCTACTACAGTGGACATGCATGTTTTCCACATAAGAGTTTTTTTTTTGGTAACTTTGACAAAAAATAAAAAATAAAACGTCCACTGCAGTGGACATGGGTTTTCGCATTACAGGGCCTTTTTTTTTTTCCGCACAAATTTAGTAATTTTTACAAAATAATTGCCCCAAAAACCATGCATCCACTCTAGTTGATGCATGTTTTCGCACAACAAGGCCCCCTATACATTTTGTAACTGACAAAAAACTAATGTCCACTGAAAACAAACATTTTTTTTTCTACAAATTTTGAAAAAATAAAAAAATAAAACAATTAAAAAAAATAAAATTAATGTCTACTCAAGTGGAAATGTGTTTTCGTATTGTAGGACTTTTTCTTTTACAAATGTTGTAACAAATACAAAATAATAGCCCCAAAAACAAATGTCCACTGTAGTGGATGCATGTTTTTGCATAACAAAATAGTTTTCCACGAATTTGGAGGGGGAAAAAAATATGTCAAATATCCACTCAAGTGGACATGTGTTTTCGTATTGTAGGACTTTTTTTCTCTACAATTTTTGTAATAAATACAAAATAAATGCACCAAAAACAAAATGTCTACTGCAGTGGACATGCATGTTTTCACATAAGTTTTTTTTTTTTTGGTAACTTTGACAAAATAAAAAAATCAAAAAAATCAAACGTCCACTACAGTGGACATGTGTTTTCACATAACAGGGCTTTTTGTTTTCTCACAAATTTACTCGTTTTTACTTAATTGCCCCAACAACGTCCCGCCCCCCCCCCCCCCCCCCCCCCCCGTCCCCCCATACATTTTGTAACTGACAAAACTAATGTCCACTGAAAACAAAATATTTTTTTCTACAAATTTAAAAAAATAATAATAATACTAATAAAAAAGTAAAAATAAAAAAATAAACCAAATGTCTACTCAAATGGACATGTGTTTTCGTATTGTAGGACTTTTTTCTTTTACAAATGTTGTATCAAATACAAAATAAATGCACCAAAAACAAATGTCTACTGCAGTGGACATGCATGTTTTCACATAAGTTTTTTTTTTTGGTAACTTTGACAAAAGAAATTTAAAAAATGTGTTTTTGCATTACAGGGCTTTTTTTCTCTCACGAATTAAGTAATTTTTACCAAATAATTGCCCCAAAAACAAAGGTCCACTGTAGTGGATGCATGTTTTCGCACAACAGGGCTTCCCCCCATAGATTTTGTAACTGACAAAAAACTAATGTCCACTGAAAACTGTCATGTCTGTGTAATCATGTTTTGTTTTAGTCATGTTTTGTTTAGTTATTGGACTCTTTAGTTTCTGGCTTTTCACTCCCTTGTCTTGTTTCCATGATTACCCATTAGTTTCACCTGTTCCACGTTTGGACTCATTGTGCACTCTTGTTTGTCACCATAGCAACCCATTAGTTTTCACCTGTCACGTCACGCACCTGTTTCACGTTTTGAGTCACGCACCTGTTTTCGTTGATCATGTCTGTAGTATTTAAGTTCATTGTTTTCAGTTTGTCTTTCTGGTGACATCCTACATTTATGCTCTGCACATTTCTGACACTTTTTTTCATGTCCATCGTTCACGCTGCTCCCTTTGTCAATGCCAAGTAAGTTTTGTTTATTAATGCCACAGTTAGTGTTTTTTTGTTATTCATAGTTTCTGCCTTTGTGCAAGTATTTGTTTTCATAGCCAAGTTGTTTCTCCGCCACTGTGCGCGCTTTTCGTTTGTACTTTTTTTTGATAAAATTAAATAAATATGTTCTCACATTCCCGTCTCGCCCGAGCCAACTTTCCGTTGCCTTCTAGAAAAACTAAACCCCAGGACCAAGTCACGACAAAAACAAGGTTTTTTTTCTACAAATTAAAAAAAAAAAAAAAAAAGAGACAACGAAATGTCCACTGCAGTCGTCATGTGTGTTTTTGCACAACAGGGCATTCCTTCCCACCATAAATTTTGTAACTGACACATTTTTTTTCCCAAAAAAAATGTCCACTACAGTGGACATGGGTTTTCACAAAACCTTTTTTTTTCTACAAATTAAAAAAAAATAAAAAATAAAATAAAAAGAGACTAAAGGAAATGTCCACTGCAGTCCCCCCGGCCCCCATACATTTTGTAACTGAGAAAAAGTTCAAAACCAAATGTCCACTACAGTGAACAAGTGTGTTTTCTACAAATTTTGAAAATAAAAATAAAAATAAAAAGACTAAACCAAATGTCTACTCAAGTGGACATGTGTTTTCGTATTGTAGGACTTTTTTCTTTTACAAATGTTGTAATAAATACAAAATAAATGCACCAAAAACAAATGTCTACTAGAGTGGACATGCATGTTTTCACAAAAAAGTTTTGTTTCTACACATTTTTGAAAAAAAATTAAATAAAGAAAAAAAAGAGAATAAAGGAAATGTCCACTGCAGTCGTCATGTGTGTTTTTGCACAACAGGGCATTTCCCCCCCATACATTATACATTTTGTAACTGACAAAAAAATGTTCAAAAGCAAATGTCCACTACAGTGAACATGTGTTTTCACAAAACATTTTTTATTTTTTTTCCTATAAGTAAAAAATAAAAAAAAAAATAAAAAAAAACCTAAACCAAATGTCTACTCAAGTGGACATGTGTTTTCGTATTGTAGGACTTTTTTCTTTTACAAATGTTGTAATAAATACAAATTAAATGCACCAAAAACAAATGTCTACTGCAGTGGACATGCATGTTTTCACAAAAAAGTTTTGTTTCTACACATTTTTTTTTTTTCCCAAAATGACGACTGCAGTGGACATTTCCTTTATTCTCTTTTTTTTCTTTATTTTTATTTTTTCAAAAACACAATAAACGAAATGTCCACTGCAGTCCCCCCAACCCCCATACATTTTGTAACTGAGAAAAAGTTCAAAACCAAATGTCCACTACAGTGAACATATGTGTTTTCTACAAATTTTGAAAAAAAAAAAAAAAAAAAAAAAAAAAAAAGACTAAACCAAATGTCTACTCAAGTGGACATGTGTTTTCGTACTGTAGGACTTTTTTCTTTTACAAATGTTGTAATAAATACAAAATAAATGCACCAAAAACAAATGTCTACTGCAGTGGACATGCATGTTTTCACAAAAAAGTTTTGTTTCTACACATTTTTGAAAAAAAAATAAAATAAAGAAAAAAAAGAGAATAAAGGAAATGTCCACTGCAGTCGTCATGTGTGTTTTTGCACAACAGGGCATTTATCCCCAATACATTATACATTTTGTAACTGACAAAAAAAAATTCAAAAGCAAATGTTCACTGTAGTGGACATTTGCTTTTGAATTTTTTTTTGTGTTTTCACAAAACATTTTTTTTTTTTTTTTCCTGTAAGTAAAAAATAAATAAATAAACCTAAACCAAATGTCTACTCAAGTGGACATGTGTTTTCGTATTGTAGGACTTTTTTCTTTTACAAATGTTGTAATAAATACAAAATAAATGCACCAAAAACAAATGTCTACTGCAGTGGACATGCATGTTTTCACAAAAAAGTTTTGTTTCTACACATTTTTGAAAAAAATAAAAAATAAAGAAAAAAAAGAGAATAAAGGAAATGTCCACTGCAGTCGTCATGTGTGTTTTTGCACAACAGGGCATTTACCCCCCATACATTATACATTTTGTAACTGACAAAAAAATGTTCAAAAGCAAATGTCCACTACAGTGAACATGTGTTTTCACAAAACATTTTTTATTTTTTTTCCTATAAGTAAAAAATAAATAAAAAAATAAAAAAAACCTAAACCAAATGTCTACTCAAGTGGACATGTGTTTTCGTATTGTAGGACTTTTTTCTTTTACAAATGTTGTAATAAATACAAATTAAATGCACCAAAAACAAATGTCTACTGCAGTGGACATGCATGTTTTCACAAAAAAGTTTTGTTTCTACACATTTTTTTTTTTTTTCCCCAAAATGACGACTGCAGTGGACATTTCCTTTATTCTCTTTTTTTTCTTTATTTTTTTTTATTTTTATTTTTTCAAAAACACAATAAACGAAATGTCCACTGCAGTCCCCCCAACCCCCATACATTTTGTAACTGAGAAAAAGTTCAAAACCAAATGTCCACTACAGTGAACATATGTGTTTTCTACAAATTTTGAAAAAAAAAAAAAAAAAAAAAAAAAAAGACTAAACCAAATGTCTACTCAAGTGGACATGTGTTTTCGTACTGTAGGACTTTTTTCTTTTACAAATGTTGTAATAAATACAAAATAAATGCACCAAAAACAAATGTCTACTGCAGTGGACATGCATGTTTTCACAAAAAAGTTTTGTTTCTACACATTTTTGAAAAAAAAATAAAATAAAGAAAAAAAAGAGAATAAAGGAAATGTCCACTGCAGTCGTCATGTGTGTTTTTGCACAACAGGGCATTTATCCCCATACATTATACATTTTGTAACTGACAAAAAAAAATTCAAAAGCAAATGTTCACTGTAGTGGACATTTGCTTTTGAATTTTTTTTTGTGTTTTCACAAAACATTTTTTTTTTTTTTTTCCTATAAGTAAAAAATAAATAAATAAATAAAAAAACCTAAACCAAATGTCTACTCAAGTGGACATGTGTTTTCGTATTGTAGGACTTTTTTCTTTTACAAATGTTGTAATAAATACAAAATAAATGCACCAAAAACAAATGTCTACTGCAGTGGACATGCATGTTTTCACAAAAAAGTTTTGTTTCTACACATTTTTGAAAAAAATAAAAAATAAAGAAAAAAAAGAGAATAAAGGAAATGTCCACTGCAGTCGTCATGTGTGTTTTTGCACAACAGGGCATTTACCCCCCATACATTATACATTTTGTAACTGACAAAAAAATGTTCAAAAGCAAATGTCCACTACAGTGAACATGTGTTTTCACAAAACATTTTTAATTTTTTTTCCTACAAGTAAAAAATAAATAAATAAAGAAAAAAAACCTAAACCAAATGTCTACTCAAGTGGACATGTGTTTTCGTATTGTAGGACTTTTTTCTTTTACAAATGTTGTAATAAATACAAATTAAATGCACCAAAAACAAATGTCTACTGCAGTGGACATGCATGTTTTCACAAAAAAGTTTTGTTTCTACACATTTTTTTTTTTCTTTCCCCAAAATGACGACTGCAGTGGACATTTCCTTTATTCTCTTTTTTTTCTTTATTTTTTTTTATTTTTATTTTTCCAAAAACACAATAAACGAAATGTCCACTGCAGTCCCTCCAACCCCCATACATTTTGTAACTGAGAAAAAGTTCAAAACCAAATGTCCACTACAGTGAACATGTGTGTTTTCTACAAATTTTGAAAAAAAAAATAAAAATAAAAAGACTAAACCAAATGTCTACTCAAGTGGACATGTGTTTTCGTAATGTAGGACTTTTTTCTTTTACAAATGTTGTAATAAATACAAATTAAATGCACCAAAAACAAATGTCTACTGCAGTGGACATGCATGTTTTCACAAAAAAGTTTTGTTTCTACACATTTTTGAAAAAAAAATAAAATAAAGAAAAAAAAGAGAATAAAGGAAATGTCCACTGCAGTCGTCATGTGTGTTTTTGCACAACAGGGCATTTACCCCCCATACATTATACATTTTGTAACTGACAAAAAAAAATTCAAAAGCAAATGTTCACTGTAGTGGACATTTGCTTTTGAATTTTTTTTTGTGTTTTCACAAAACATTTTTTTTTTTTCCTATAAGTAAAAAATAAAAAAATAAATAAAAAAACCTAAACCAAATGTCTACTCAAGTGGACATGTGTTTTCGTATTGTAGGACTTTTTTCTTTTACAAATGTTGTAATAAATACAAAATAAATGCACCAAAAACAAATGTCTACTGCAGTGGACATGCATGTTTTCACAAAAAAGTTTTGTTTCTACACATTTTTTTTTTTTTCCCAAAATGACGACTGCAGTGGACATTTCCTTTATTCTCTTTTTTTTCTTTATTTTTTTTTATTTTTATTTTTTCAAAAACACAATAAACGAAATGTCCACTGCAGTCCCCCCAACCCCCATACATTTTGTATCTGACAAAAAGTTCAAAACCAAATGTCCACTACAGTGAACATATGTGTTTTCTACAAATTTTGAAGAAAAAAAAAAAAAAAAAAAGACTAAACCAAATGTCTACTCAAGTGGACATGTGTTTTCGTATTGTAGGACTTTTTTCTTTTACAAATGTTGTAATAAATACAAATTAAATGCACCAAAAACAAATGTCTACTGCAGTGGACATGCATGTTTTCACAAAAAAGTTTTGTTTCTACACATTTTTTTTTTTTTCCCAAAATGACGACTGCAGTGGACATTTCCTTTATTCTCTTTTTTTTCTTTATTTTTATTTTTTCAAAAACACAATAAACGAAATGTCCACTGCAGTCCCCTCAACCCCCATACATTTTGTAACTGAGAAAAAGTTCAAAACCAAATGTCCACTACAGTGAACATATGTGTTTTTTACAAATTTTGAAAATAAAAATAAAAATAAAAAGACTAAACCAAATGTCTACTCAAGTGGACATGTGTTTTCGTATTGTAGGACTTTTTTCTTTTACAAATGTTGTAATAAATACAAAATAAATGCACCAAAAACAAATATCTACTGCAGTGGACATGCATGTTTTCACAAAAAAGTTTTGTTTCAACACATTTTTGAAAAAAAATAAAATAAAGAAAAAAAAGAGAATAAAGGAAATGTCCACTGCAGTCGTCATGTGTGTTTTTGCACAACAGGGCATTTACCCCCCATACATTATACATTTTGTAACTGACAAAAAAATGTTCAAAAGCAAATGTCCACTACAGTGAACATGTGTTTTCACTAAACATTTTTTATTTTTTTTCCTATAAGTAAAAAATAAATGAATAAACCTAAACCAAATGTCTACTCAAGTGGACATGTGTTTTCGTATTGTAGGACTTTTTTCTTTTACAAATGTTGTAATAAATACAAAATAAATGCACCAAAAACAAATGTCTACTGCAGTGGACATGCATGTTTTCACAAAAAAGTTTTGTTTCTACACTTTTTTTTTTTTTTTTTTTTCCCCAAAATGACGACTGCAGTGGACATTTCCTTTATTCTTTTTTTTTCTTCTTTTTTTTTTTCTTTTTCTTTTTTCAAAAACACAATAAACGAAATGTCCACTGCAGTCATCTTGTGTGATTTTGCACAACAGGGCATTCCTTCCCTCCATATATTTTGTAACTGACAAAAAACATTTCAAAAACAAATGTCCACTACAGTGTACATGTGTTTTCACAACAGTTTTTTTTCTACAAATTTTGAAAAAAAATAAAAATTAAAAAAAATTAAAAAACAACCACATGTGGACAAGTGGACACCAAAAACAAATGTCTACTGCAGTGGACATGCATGTTTTCACAAAAAAGTTAAAAAAAAAAAAAAATAATAATAATAATAAGAAGAAGAAGAATAAAAACAAAAAAAATTAAAATAAAAGGACTAAATCAAATGTCCACTGCAGTGGACATGTGTGTTTTTGTTAAATAACTTTTTGTCTCTCAAATTTGGAAAAAAGAAAGGCCAAATCAAATCATCAGGGTGTACAGAAAGTATTCAGATCCATTTAAATGTTCCATTGTTTCATTGCAGCCATTTGCTAAAATCAAAACACTTCATTTTATTTCTCATTAATGTACCATACCATACCAACTTGATGTATAATGTACCATACCATACCAACTTGATGTATAATGTACCATACCACTTTATGTATAATGTACCATACCATACACACTTTATGTATAATGTACCATACCATACCAACTTGATGTATAATGTACCATACCACTTTATGTATAATGTACCATACCATACCACTTTATGTATAATGTACCATACCATACCAACTTTATGTATAATGTACCATACCATACCACTTTATGTATAATGTACCATACCATACCAACTTTATGTATAATGTACCATACCATACCACTTTATGTATAATGTACCATACCATACCAACTTGATGTATAATATACGCTCACCATCACATCTTGACAGAAAAAACAACAACAGAGTTGTTCCAAAGCCACTCCTTTGTTATTTTAACTGTGTGCTTTGAGTCACTGTTTCGTTGCAAGGTGAACCTTTGGCCCAGTCTGAGGTCCCGAGTACTCTGGAAGAGGTTTTCTTCCAGGATATATATCTGTACTTGGCAGCATTCATTTTTGTCCCCTTCAATTGCAAGCAGTTGTCGTGTCCATGCAGCTGAAAAACAACCCCATATCATGATGCTGCCACCACCAGGGGATTGTATTGGGCGGGTGGTTTTCTCCAGAACTAACGCCAAATAAGTTCAATCTTGGTCTCAACGGATCAGAGAAGTAGTTCTCATAGTCTGGGAGTCCTTCGCGTGGAGCCACTCTGCCTCAAACGTAGTTTGACATGTACTTCGGTATCAGGGAGGTGTAGCGGATTTTATAGACTAGGCTCAGTGCAAGTTGTTTGACTCTGTCCTCCACCCTGAGCCAGCCCACTTTGGAGAAGTGGGTAGGAGTGAGGTGTGATCTGGGGTTGAGGTCTAGAAGTAACCCTACCAGCTTGTTCTGGGATGTTTGGAGTCTAGATTTGAGGGTTTTGCAAGCGTAATCGAAAAAGGGTTGAATGAGAGTTCCCGCTAGAATCTTCAAGGTGCTTTTGTTGACCAGAGAGAAGATTCTGTAGAGAAATCTCGTTCGTTGGTTGACCTTTTTGATTACCTTGGTTGCCATTATATCACAGGAAAGATTAGTCTCTGGAATGATCTTTGGGTTCTTTTTGCCTCTCTCACCAAGGTTTTTCTCCCACGATTGTTCAGTTTGGACTGGACGGTCAGGTCTCGGGGAGGTGGGATGTGGTGGGGGGAGGGTGTTAGTTTAGGATTGAAGTTGCCTGGAGGTGAACTTTTATTGCGGTTTTGAAGGAGGATAGAGATGCACTTTCTTTTTTACCTATTGGAAGTGCATTCCATATTGATGTGGCATAGAAAGAGAATGAGTTAAGACCTTTGTTGGATCGGAATCTGGGTTTAACGTGGTTTGTGGAGCTCCCCCTGGTGTTGTGGTTATGGCGGTCAATTACGTTAAGGAAGTAGTTTGACATGTACTTCGGTATCAGGGAGTTGTAGCGGATTTTATAGACTAGGCTCAGTGCAAGTTGTTTGACTCTGTCCTCCACCCTGAGCCAGCCCACTTTGGAGACGTGGGTAGGAGTGAGGTGTGACCTGGGGTTGAGGTCTAGAAGTAATCTGATGAGCTTGTTCTGGGATGTTTGGAGTCTAGATTTGAGGGTTTTTGCAAGCGTACTCGAAAAAGGGTTGAACGAGAGTTCCCGCTAGAATCTTCAAGGTGCTTTTGTTGACCAGAGAGAAGATTCTGTAGAGAAATCTTGTTCGTTGGTTGACCTTTTTGATTACCTTGGTTGCCATTATATCACAGGAAAGATTAGTCTCTGGAATGATCTTTGGGTTCTTCTTACCTCTCTCACCAAGGTTTTTCTCCCACGATTGTTCAGTTTGGACTGGACGGTCAGGTCTCGGGGAGGTGGGATGTGGTGGGGGGAGGGTGTTAGTTTAGGATTGAAGTTGCCTGGAGGTGAACTTTTATTGCGGTTTTGAAGGAGGATAGAGATGCACTTTCTTTTTTACCTGTTGGAAGTGCATTCCATATTGATGTGGCATAGAAAGAGAATGAGTTAAGACCTTTGTTAGATCGGAATCTGGGTTTAACGTGGTTTGTGGAGCTCCCCCTGGTGTTGTGGTTATGGCGGTCAATTACGTTAAGGAAGTAGTTTGACATGTACTTCGGTATCAGGGAGGTGTAGAGGATTTTATAGACTAGGCTCAGTGCAAGTTGTTTGACTCTGTCCTCCACCCTGAGCTAGCCCACTTTGGAGAAGTGGGTAGGAGTGAGGTGTGATCTGGGGTTGAAGTCTAGAAGTAACCTGACTAGCTTGTCCTGGGATGTTTGGAGTCTAGATTTGAGGGTTTTGGAGGTGCTAGGGTACCAGGAGGTGCATGCGTAATCGAAAAAGGGTTGAACGAGAGTTCCCGCTAGAATCTTCAAGGTGCCTCTGTTGACCAGAGAGGAGATTCTGTAGAGAAATCTTGTTCGTTGGTTGACCTTTTTGATTACCTTGGTTGCCATTTTCTTGATCTTGCCCCAAGTGGAGGAGTTCAAGTACCTCGGAGTCTTGTTCACGAGTGGGGGAAGAGTGGATGGTGAGATCGACAGGCGGATCGGTGCGGCGTCTTCAGTAATGCGGACGCTGTATCGATCCGTTGTGGTGAAGAAGGAGCTGAGCCGGAAGGCAAAGCTCTTGATTTACCGGTCGATCTACGTTCCCATCCTCACCTATGGTCATGAGCTTTGGGTCATGACCGAAAGGACAAGATCACGGGTACAAGCGGCCGAAATGAGTTTCCTCCGCCGGGTGGCGGGGCTCTCCCTTAGAGATAGGGTGAGAAGCTCTGTCATTCGGGGGGAGCTCAAAGTAAAGCCGCTGCTCCTCCACATCGAGAGGAGCCAGATGAGGTGGTTCGGGCATCTGGTCAGGATGCCACCCGAACGCCTCCCTAGGAAGGTGTTTCGGGCACGTCCGACCGGTAGGAGGCCACGGGGAAGACCCAGGACACGCTGGGAAGACTATCTCTCAGGAAAGATTAGCCTCGAGAGTGATCTTTGGGTTCTTCTTACCTCTCTCACCAAGGCTTTTCTCCCACGATTGTTCAGTTTGGACTGGACGGTCAGGTCTCGGAAGAGTTGTGGTCCCAAACTTCTCCCATTTAAGGATTACGGAGGCCACTGTGCTCTGAGGAACCTCAACCTTGGTCTCAACAGATCAGAGAAGTATTCCTCATAGTCTTTGAGTCCTTTGTGTGGTTTTATGTCTTGCACTGAGGAGAGGTTTCCGTCGAGCCACTCTGCCTCAAAGCCCCCACTGGTGGAGGGCTGCAGTGATAGTTGACTTTGTGGAACTTTCTCCCATCTCCCTACTGCATCTCTTTTTTCCACGTTAAGGAAGTAGTTTGACATGTACTTCGGTATCAAGGAGGTGTAGCGGATTTTATAGACGAGGCTCAGTGCAAGTTGTTTGACTCTGTCCTCCACCCTGAGCCAGCCCACTTTGAAGAAGTGGGTAGGAGTGAGGTGTGATCTGGGGTTGAGGTCTAGAAGTAACCTTACTAGCTTGTTCTGGGATGTTTGGAGTCTAGATTTGAGGGTTTTGGAGGTGGTAGGGTACCAGGAGGTGCATGCGTAATCGAAAAAGGGTTGAACGAGAGTTCCCGCTAGAATCTTCAAGGTGCCTCTGTTGACCAGAGAGGAGATTCTGTAGAGAAATCTCGTTCGTTGGTTGACCTTTTTGATTACCTTGGTTGCCATTTTCTTGATCTTGCCCCAAGTGGAGGAGTTCAAGTACCTCGGAGTCTTGTTCACGAGTGGGGGAAGAGTGGATGGTGAGATCGACAGGCGGATCGGTGCGGCGTCTTCAGTAATGCGGATGCTGTATCGATCCGTTGTGGTGAAGAAGGAGCTGAGCCGGAAGGCAAAGCTCTTGATTTACCGGTAGATCTACGTTCCCATCCTCACCTATGGTCATGCGCTTTGGGTCATGACCGAAAGGACAAGATCACGGGTACAAGCGGCCGAAATGAGTTTCCTTCGCCGAGTGGCGGGGCTCTCCCTTAGAGATAGGGTGAGAAGCTCTGTCATCCGGGGGGAGCTCAAAGTAAAGCCACTGCTCCTCCACATCGAGAGGAGCCAGATGAGGTGGTTCGGGCATCTGGTCAGGATGCCACCCAAACGCCTCCCTAGGGAGGTGTTTAGGGCACGTCCGACCGGTAGGAGGCCACGGGGAAGACCCAGGACACGCTGGGAAGACTATCTCTCAGGAAAGATTAGCCTCGAGAGTGATCTTTGGGTTCTTCTTACCTCTCTCAGCAAGGCTTTTCTCCCACGATTGTTCAGTTTGGACTGGACGGTCAGGCCTCTGAAGAGTTGTGGTCCCAAACTTCTCCCATTTAAGGATTACGGAGGCTACTGTGCTCTGAGGAACCTCAACCTTGGTCTCAACAGATCAGAGAAGTATTCCTCATAGTCTTTGAGTCCTTTGTGTGGTTTTATGTCTTGCACTGAGGAGAGGCTTCCGTCAAGCCACTTTGCTTCAAAGCCCCCACTGGTGGAGGGCTGCAGTGATAGTTGACTTTGTGGAACTTTCTCCCATCTACCTACTGCATCTTTGGAGCTCAGCCACAGTGATCTTCGGGTTCTTCTTACCTCTCTCACCAAGGCTTTTCTCCCACGATTGTTCAGTTTGGACTGGACGGTCAGAGTTGTGGTCCCAAACTTCTCCCATTTAAGGATTATGGAGGCTACTGTGCTCATAACTGATTCTGTAACCTCGGCCAGATCTGTGCCTCGCCAGAATTCCGTCTCTGAGTTCCTCGGGCGGTTCCTTCGAACTCACGGTTCTCATTTGCTCTGACATACCACTGTGAGCGCCAAGGTCTTACGAGGACAGGTGTGTGCCTTTCCTAATCAAGTCCAATCACTTGAATTGAACACAGCTGGACTCCAATGAAGGAGCAGAAGCATCTCAAGGAGGATTAGAAGAAATCAAAGTTAAATATGAGTTTTATCGCAGCAAAGGGTCTGAATATTTACTCATATTTCTTTGTCTGTATTATTTTATTTTATTTTTCATTTTAGTTACAAAACTTAGTTTACTGCATTTTTTTTAACTTGGTAATAACATAATTGATCAAATTTACTTTGTTTTATTACATAATTACTTAACTATTTTTAATTGTATTTTTTCAATTTGTACTTATAGTTATTTAACTATATATTTTATATTACTCGTTGTACCTATTTAACTGGATGTTTTTATTTAGTTATTACATCATTCCCTTAATTTTTCATAATTATTTAAGTAGTTTTTAATTTAATTTTACTTATAATTATTGAATTATATATTTTTTTAATTTTACTCAATATACCTGTTTAACTGTATTTTTTGTAATTTAGTTATGACATACGTTTACTTAGTTGTATTATGTACTATTCTATTTGTTTTTAATCTTACTTATATTTATTTTCTGTCTTCTTTTATTTTATTTTTTATTCTAGTTACAGAACTAGTTTACTGCATTTTTATTTAGTTATGACATAATTGATTAAATGTTTTATTACACAATTAATTAACTATTTTTTCATTTATTTTTTCAAATTTTACTTATGGTTATTCAACTATATATTTTTACATAACTCTTTATACCTATTTAACTGTATTTTTTTATTTAGTTATGACATAATTCACTTAATTTACTTAGTTTTTCATAATTATTTAACTAAATGTTAATTTAATTTTACTTATAATTATTTAATTATGTATTTTTTTATTTTATTCAATATACCTATTTAACCGTATTTTTTTTATGTAGTTATGACATCATTTTGCTTAATTTACTTAGTTTTTCCATCCATCCATTTTCTACCGCTTATTTCCCTGCGGGGTCGCGGGGGGTTCATAATTATTTTATTTTTTATTTCAGTTACAGAACTTATGTACTATTCTATTTGTTTTTAATCTTACTTATAT
This sequence comes from Nerophis lumbriciformis, assembly GCF_033978685.3. Lineage (NCBI taxonomy): Eukaryota > Metazoa > Chordata > Actinopteri > Syngnathiformes > Syngnathidae > Nerophis > Nerophis lumbriciformis. The sequence continues at coordinate 51,449,074 of NC_084555.2, read as the reverse complement.
TTATTTTATGTATTCTTTTATTTTATTTTTTTATTCTAGTTACAGAACTTAGTTTACTGCATTTTTATTTAGTTATGACATAATTGATTAAATGTTTTATTACACAATTAATTAACTATTTTTTCATTTATTTTTTAAAATTTTACTTATGGTTATTCAACTATATATTTTTACATAACTCTTTATACCTATTTAACTGTATTTTTTATTTAGTTATGACATAATTCACTTAATTTACTTAGTTTTTCATAATTATTTAACTAAATGTTAATTTAATTTTACTTATAATTATTTAAATATATATTTTTTTATTTTATTCAATATACCTATTTAACCGTATTTTTTTAATGTAGTTATGACATCATTTTGCTTAATTTACTTAGTTTTTCCATCCATCCATTTTCTACCGCTTATTTCCCTTCGGGGTCACGGGGGGTTCATAATTATTTTATTTTTTTATTTCAGTTACAGAACTTATGTACTATTCTATTTGTTTTTAATCTTAATTATATTTATTTTCTGTATTCTTTGATTTAATTTTTTATTCTAGTTACAGAACTTAGTTTACTGCATTTTTATTTAGTTATGACATAATTGATTAAATGTTTTATTACACAATTAATTAACTATTTTTTCATTTATTTTTTCAAATTTTACTTATGGTTATTCAACTATATATTTTTACATAACTCTTTAAACCTATTTAACTGTATTTTTTATTTAGTTATGACATAATTCACTTAATTTACTTAGTTGTTCATATTTATTCAACTAAATGTTAATTTAATTTTACTTATAATTATTTAATTATGTATTTTTTTATTTTATTCAATATACCTATTTAATCGTATTTTTTTATGTAGTTATGACATCATTTTGCTTAATTTACTTAGTTTTTCCATCCATCCATTTTCTACCGCTTATTTCCCTTCGGGGTCGCGGGGGTTTCATAATTATTTTATTTTTTATTTCAGTTACAGAACTTATGTACTATTCTATTTGTTTTTAATCTTACTTATATTTATTTTATGTATTCTTTTATTTTATTTTTTATTCTAGTTACAGAACTTAGTTTACTGCATTTTTATTTAGTTATGACATAATTGATTAAATGTTTTATTACACAATTACTTAACTATTTTTTTCATTTATTTTTTCAAATTTTACTTATAGTTATTTAACTATATATTTTTACATAACTCTTTATACCTATTTAACTGTATTTTTTATTTAGTTATGACATAATTCACTTAATTTACTTAGTTTTTCATAATTATTTAACTAAATGTTAATTTAATTTTACTCATAATTATTTAATTATGTATTTATTTTATTTTATTCAATATACCTATTTAACCGTATTTTTTTTTATGTAGTTATGACATCATTTTGCTTAATTTACTTAGTTTTTCCATCCATCCATTTTCTACCGCTTATTTCCCTGCGGGGTCGCGGGGGGTTCATAATTATTTTATTTTTTTATTTCAGTTACAGAACTTATGTACTATTCTATTTGTTTTTAATCTTACTTATATTTATTTTCTGTATTCTTTTATTTTATTTTTTTATTCTAGTTACAGAACTTAGTTTACTGCATTTTTATTTAGTTATGACATAATTGATTAAATGTTTTATCACACAATTAATTAACTATTTTTTCATTTATTTTTTAAAATTTTACTTATGGTTATTTAACTATATATTTTTACATAACTCTTTATACCTATTTAACTGTATTTTTTATTTAGTTATGACATAATTCACTTAATTTACGTAGTTTTTCATAATTATTTAACTAAATGTTAATTTAATTTTACTTATAATTATTTAATTATGTATTTTTTTTATTTTATTCAATATACCTATTTAACCGTATTTTTTTATGTAGTTATGACATCATTTTGCTTAATTTACTTAGTTTTTCCATCCATCCATTTTCTACCGCTTATTTCCCTTCGGGTTTGCGGGGGGTTCATAATTATTTTATTTTTTATTTCAGTACAGAACTTATGTACTATTCTATTTGTTTTTAATCTTACTTATATTTATTTTCTGTATTCTTTTATTTTATTTGTTATTCTAGTTACAGAACTTAGTTTACTGCATTTTTATTTAGTTATGACATAATTGATTAAATGTTTTATTACACAATTACTTAACTTTTTTTTTTTTTTTTCAAATTTTACTTATGGTTCTTTAACTATATATTTTTACATAACTCTTTATACCTATTTAACTGTGTTTTGTATTTAGTTATGACATAATTCACTTAATTTACTTAGTTTTTCATAATTAATTAACTAAATGTTAATTTAATTTTACTTATAATTATTTAATTATGTATTTTTTTATTTTATTCAATATACCCATTTAACCGTATTTTTTATGTAGTTATGACATCATTTTACTTAATTTACTTAGTTTTTCATAATTATTTTATTTTTTTATTTCAGTTACAGAACTCAGTTTACTGCAGTATGAGTTTTATCGCAGCAAAGGGTCTGAATACTTATGACCATGTGATATTTAAGTTTTTCTTTGAATACAGTTGCAAAAAATGTCTACATTTCTGTTGTTTTCTGTCAAAATGGAGTACTGAGCGGACATTAATGAGAAATACATTTTCGATTTGAGCAAATGGCTGCAATGAAACAAAGAGTGTATCGTTTAAAGGGGTCTGAACACTTTCCATACCCACTGAGGCAGGGCTTTTTAGTCTTTTGCAAAAGTTGTCATTTACATTAAATAAATGCACCAAAAAGGAAAGTTCCCAGCAGGCACAAGTCATTAAAACAAGGTTGAGAACTTGTTGAATGAGGTCCTGATGTTGAGCAACTCAAACTTAACGTTGAAACAACGTGCTTTTTGACCACGTTTATTCAATGTCAGGTTGTGAGGTTGTTGGTCATTTACCAACCAACAATGTGTTGTCGCAATTTGCAAATACGACTATTTTGCAACGTTGTTCCAAGGCCGTTTTTAAAGGACATGCACGTATAATCCACGTTGTATCAATCTCTTGTGCCTGCTGTTTTTTTGGGAACTTCTACACCACGGGTCCCCAAACCTTTTGACTCGGGGGCTGCGTTAAAATAACTTGGCCGGGGGCCGGGCTGTGTATATATATATATATATATATATATATATATATACATATATATATATATATATATATATATACATATATATATATATATATATATATATATATATATATATATATATATATATATATATATATATATATATATATATATATACGGCCAAGTTGTTTTAACCCAATGCGGCCCCGCGAGTCAAAAAATAATAATAATAATTATATATATATATATATATATATATATATATATATATATATATATATATATATATATATATATATATACACAGCCCGGCCCCCGGCCAAGTTGTTTTAACCCAATGTGGCCCCCGAGTCAAAAAAAAAAAAAAAAAAAAAAAAAAAATATATATATATATATATATATATATATATATATATATATATATATATATATATATATATATATATATATATACATATATATATATATATATATACATATATATATATATATATATATATATATATATATATATATATATATATATATATACATATATATGTATATATATATATTTATTTATTTTTTTTAATTTTTTTTTATTTTTTATTTTTTTTCTCCCGCACTAATTGACTGAAAGAGCGTGCACAAGAGATGATGTCACGTTATTGATGTGAAAATGCATTTTTAGACAATCTAATTTGCCTGAGAGGCTAGGAGACACCGAGAGTAACAAGCGGTAGAAAATGGATCAGAAAGGACGGATTAAAAAAAAAAAAATAATAATAATAATAATAATAATAATATCCATCCACTTTCTACTGCTTGAATTATATATATATATATATATATATATATATATATATATATATATATATATATATATATATATATATATATTATATTATTATTATTATTATTTTAATATTTTTTTATTATTATTTTTTTACATCTGTCCTTTCTAATCCATTTTCTAACGCTTGTTACTCTCGGTGTCTCCTAGCCTCTCAGGCAAATCATATTGTCTAAAAATGCATTTTCCTATCAATAACGTGACATCATCTCTTGTGCACGCTCTTTCAGTCATTTAGTGCGAGAGAAAAAAGACAATAAAATTATATATATTATATATATACATATATATATATATATATATATATATATATATATATATATATATATATATATATATATATATATATATATATATATATATATATATATATATATATTTCTTTCTTTCTTTCTTTCTTTATTTGTATTAAATTTAAACTTGGTACTTCCCGCGGGCCAGATTTTGGACGCTGGCGGGCTGTATCCAGCCCGCGGGCCATAGTTTGGGGTCCACTGTTCTACATAATAAATAACCCCCCCTCCAAAAAAACAAGTCCACTACAGTGGACAGTGTTTTAAAATTCTGTGTAAAAAAAAAAATTGGTGGAGAAATATTCGTTGCTTCACAGCTCAAGACCCACTTCCGGTAAATGTAATGAAATTATAAAGTTAAATAAAATAGAAAAAATGAATTGTCAGCATAATTTGATATAGACTTAAAAAAAAAAAATCGGTTCACACAATTTAAAGCAGTAAAATCAACCTCCACAGGGGTCCTTTATATCGAATAATGTCAATTAAGTCATGTTAAAAAAAACAACGAAATTAAAACAAAGTTTTTTCAAATAAAAAAAAAAAGAACAAAACTGTAATAGTGGGCCTTGTTGCAAATATTTTTAAAATCCCACAACTTTCACTTTTTTTTATCACACACTCAAGTCAAAAAAGTGACAAAAAAAATAATTCAATGATTTCTATTTGTTTTTTTTTTGTTTGTTTTTTCAAAATGATGATCCTCTTGAACGATTGTTGTGTTTACTATTCCAACACTTTCAGGCTAATTGCTCATTTATGTAAATGTGTGACGTGTGGAGGAGGAGAGTGTGTGTGCATGTGTGTGTGTGTGTGTGTGTGTGTGTCCATGTGTGATAATGGGACGTGCTCTTGTTGTCACTTGCCACCCAAGAAGTGATTCATGCCCAACAATTAGTATTATGTGTCTTCTCTGCAAGGACCAATCAGCAATGATGACTTGTGTCTCCTCCGCCATTGTTGGAGCTCGTCTCTCATTCGTCATGCACACCCCCCACGCCCCCCTCCCTCCCCATTCAGGTGCATTAGTGGGAGCAGGGGGGGGGGGACTCTTTATAAGGGGGGACACTGTGCACTGCCCGGAACTCTGAGTGGACACTTCCTCTTACCAACCACTGACTTTTTTTTGGTGCTATTCGTTAAAGAACAACGAATTTTATATATATAATTTTTTTTTGGGTGTGCAAATGGCAGTGCCCATGAGCAAGGTCAATTTTTCCGTCAGGAGCATCCTGGACCTGCCCGAGCAGGACTTGGAGGCCGTGCCCTGCAGGACTTCATCTTACTCGGCCAGGAGGTCTCCCTACAGCTCGTGGATGGACAGCTCGTGCACGTGTAGGTCTACCTTTTGTATCCATGGCAACCACAGGGGGACATAAAAGATATGGGTGAAGTAAAACTATAAAAAATAAAAAAAAAAATCCGATTTTAAGGTAAAACATTTTTTATTATATATATATATATATATATATATATATATATATATATATATATATATATATATATATATATATATATATATATATATATATATATATAGTCTTATTATTGTATTATTATCTTATTATATATCTTATTATCCTAAACGAAATACCCTAAAAACATCCAGTCAGTAAATACATAAAACATATACATAACCTTGTGAGAACCAACGTCCTCTGCAGTGGACATGTACTTTTTTTTTTTTTGCTATCATTTATTTCCACATTTGAGATTATTCCTTTTCATGCGCAACACACATGTCCTCTGCAGAGGACATTGCTTATTTCTACAGCATGTAGCAAAATAATTATATCATATATTTTAAAATGTACACCAAAAAAAATTAGTTTTTACAACGAATTACTGCAAATCAAAATAAAAAAAATAAAAAAATAATATATATATATATGTATATATATATATATATATATATATATATATATATATATATATATATATATATATATATATATATATATATATATATATATATATATATATATATATATATATATATTAAAAAAAATAAAAAATAAAAAAATAAAAAATCCGATTTTAAGGTAAAACATTTTATATATATATATATATATATATATATATACATATATATATATGTATATATATATATATATATATAAAAATCCGATTTTAAGGTAAAACATTTTTTATTTTATACATATATATATATATATATATATATATATATATATATATATATATATATATAAAATAAAAAATGTTTTACCTTAAAATCGGATTTTTTTAAAAAATTTTTAATTTATTTTTTATATATATATATATATATATATATATATATATATATATATATATATATATATATATATAAACATATATATATATATATATATATATATATTATTTATTTTTTATTTTTTTTATTTTGATTTGCAGTAATTCGTTGTAAAAACTGTTTTTTTTTTGGTGTACATTTTAAAATATATGATATAATTATTTTGCTACATGCTGTATTTTATGTACTAGAAATAAGCAATGTCCTCTGCAGAGGACATGTGTGTTGCGCATGAAAAGGAATAATCTCAAATGTGGGGGACATAAAAGATATGGGTGAAGTAAAACTATATAAAAAAAAAAAAAAAAAAAAAAAAAAAAAAAAAATCCGATTTTAAGGTAAAACATTTTTTATTTCATATATGTATATATATATATATATATTTTTTTTTTTTTTGATTTGCAGTAATTCGTTGTAAAAACTATTTTTTTTTTTGGTGTACATTTTAAAATATATGATATAATTATTTTGCTACATGCTGTATTTTATGTACTAGAAATAAGCAATGTCCTCTGCAGAGGACATGTGTGTTGCGCATGAAAAGGAATAATCTCAAATGTGGAAATAAATGATAGCAAAAAAAAAAAAAAAAAAGTACATGTTCACTGCAGAGGACGTTGGTTCTCACAAGAATGTATATATGTTTTATGTATTTACTGACTGGATGTTTTTAGGGTATATCGTTTAGGATAATAAGATATATAATAAGATAATAATACAATAATAAGATCTGATAGCTCATTTTATTACCTATTCTGTGTTATATGTGTTTTATGTTGCACGATTGCACCAAGAACAATTCCTAGTTTGTGAACCCGTTCTCAAACAATGGCAATAAAAACTATTCTGATTCTGATTCTGAGGAGCGATAGAAACTATCGAAATATGCTCCAATTTTTAATATAATTTCTTTAAATATTTTGTTATGATTTTTCTTTTTTCAATTTGCTTTAATCATTATATGTCTCCTATGTATTAATCCTGAATATATATATATTTTTTTATTTTTTTATTTTATTTTATTTTTATTTTTATTATTATTATTTTATTATTTATTTACTATTTTAAAATTAATTTTATTGTATGACAGAGAGTTTATTTACTATTTTATCTATATGATTTCACGATATTAACACTTACTGTAGCTTTTGTTTTCTTACATAGACCTATTAAATTGTCTTTGTACATTTTTAAATGACCTAACAAACTGTTTTTGTTTTCTTACATAAACTTAACTAAATGTCATTTGCAATAAAACAGTCTGTCAATTTTAAATGACGTAATTACAAGTGTTTTTTGAAAACCAAATTACTGCAAATCGGAAAACGACAGAACTTTCATTTTTTTGAGTGAGCTGACATTTTGTTGCCGTAAAGTCTATGGTTGTTTTTTTTGACGGTGCATTATTGTAAATGGAAACCATTTTTACCGTCAAATTCTGGCATCTGAGCTACCAGTTTATTAACGTAAAATCTAACTTTTTTTTTTACAGTTTGACATAATTGACTTAATTTACTTAGTGTTATTACATATTTATTGAAGTGTATTTTTAAAGTTTCATTACGACAAAGTTGAATTAAAATGTATTTACTTTTATTCCATACTTAAATGTTTTTTCTATTTTCTATTTAGTTATACTTATTTAACTGTATTTTGTTGTGACATTGACTTAATTTAATTTGTTTTGTTGCATTTATTTTTTAACTCGTGTTATGGCCTAATTGGCTTATATTAGTTAGTTTTGTTACATACTTAACTCTATTTTTAATTCAGTTATGACATTTTTAAAATAAAACATTTAGTTTTATTATATACTAATTTATTTATTTTATATTTATTTGTCTGTATTCTTTTATTTTATTTTTCATTTTAGTTACAAAACTTAGTTTACTGAATTTTTTTACTTAGTAATGACATAATTGATCAAATTTACTTCGTTTTATTACATAATTACTTAACTATTTTTTAATTGCCATCCATCCATCCATTTTCTAACGCTTATTCCCTTTGGGGTAACGGGGGGCACTGGAGCCTATCTCAACTACAATCGGGCGGAAGGCGGAGTACACCCTGGACAAGTCGCCATCTCATCGCATTTTTTAATTGTATTTTTTAAAATTTTACTTATAGTTATTTAACTAAAAAGTTTTATACTACTCTTTATACCTATTTAACTGTATTTTTTATTTAGTTATGACATAATTCCCTTAATTGACTTAGTTTTTCATAATTATTTAAGTAGTTTTTAATTTAATTTTACTTATAATTATTTAATTATATATTTTTTATTTTACTCAATGTACCTGTTTAACTGTATTTTTTGTAATTTAGATATGACAAAAGTTTACTTAGTTGTATTATGTACTATTTTTAATCTTACTTATATTTATTTTCTGTATTCTTTCATTTTATTTTTTATTCTAGTTACAGAACTTAGTTTACTGCATTTTTCTATTTAGTTATGACATAATTGATTACATTTACTTAGTTTTATTACACAATTACTTAACTATTTTTTCATTTATTTTTCAAATTTTACTTATAGCTATTTAACTATATATGTTTACATAACTATTTATACCTATTTAACTGTATTTTTTATTTAGTTATGATATAAATCACTTAATTGACTTAGTTTTTCATAATTATTTAACTAGATGTTAATTTCATTATACTTATAATTTAATTATGTATTTTTTATTTTATTCATTATACCTATTTAACTGTATTTTTTTATTTAGTTATGACATAATTTTACTTAATTTACTTAGTTTTTCATAATTATTGTATTTTTTATTTTAGTTACAGAACTTAGTTCACTGCATTTTTTTTAACTTATGACACAATTGATTAATGTACTTAATTTATTACATAATTATTTAACTATGTTTTTATTTATTTTTCAAATTGTACTTATAGTTATTTAACTATATATTTTGACATTACTCTTTACTGTATTTTTTATTTAGTTATGACATAATTCACTCAATTTACTTAGTTTTTCTTATTTATTTAACTAGTTGTTAATTTCATTTGACTTATAATTATTTAATTATATATTTTTTATTGTCTTCATTATACCTATTTGACTGTATTTTTTATTTAGTTATGACATCATTTTACTTAGTTTTTCATAATTATTTTATTTTTATTTTAGTTACAGAACTTAGTTTACTGCATTTTTTAATTTAGTTATGACATAATTGATTAAATTCACTTAGTTTTATTACATAATTATTTAACTTTTTTTTTTTCAAATTGTACTTATAGTTATTTAACTATATATTTTGACATTACTCTTTATACCTATTTCACTGTATTTTTTATTTAGTTATGACACAATTCACTTAATTTACTTAGTTTTTCATAATTATTTAACTAGTTGTTAATTTTATTTTACTTATAATTATATACATTCTATTTTATTCATTATACCTATTCAACTGTATTTTTTTAATTTAGTTTTGACATAATTGTACTTAATTTACTTAATTTGCATATTTATTTAACTAGTTGTTCATTTTATTTTACTTACAATTATTTAATTTTCACTCATAGCAGCAGGTTATTACTCATTATACCTATTTAACTGTATTTTTTATTTTAGTTATGTCATAATTCACTTAAATTGCTTAGTTTTTTTTACATAATTATTTAACTCGTTTTTAATTTAATTTTACTTATAATTATTTAATTATATATGTTTTATTTTACTCACACTTGTTTAATTGTATTTGTTTTATTATATTGTTGATCTAATTGACTCAATCTATCTAGTTTTATTACATAATTATTTAAATATTTTTTTTAAATTTTACTTAAAATAATTTAATTATATATGTTTTATTTTACTCATTATACCTATTTAACTGTATGTTAAATTTTAGTCATGACATATTTCACTTAAATTACTTAGTTGTTTTTTACATATATTTATTTAACTAGTTTTAAATTTTATTTTACTTATAATTATTTAATTATATATGTATTTTACTTATACTTGTTTAACTGTATTTGTTTTATTTTAGTTATGATATAATTTACTTAATTTACTTAGTTTTATTACATAATTTTTTTAATAGTTTTATTTTTTATTTTACTTATAATTATTTGATTATATACTTTTTATACCTATTTAACTGTTTTTATTTTATTTTAGTTATGCCATAATTCACTTAATTAATTTAATTTGTATTACATAACTATTTAACTAGTTTTAAAAATGTTTACTCATAATTACTTAATGATATATTTTTATTTTACTCATTATACCTGTTTAACTGTATTTCTTATTTTAGTTATGACATAATTCAATGAATTTGCTTAGTTTTATTACTTATTTAAAATGCGTTTTTTTCACTTATACTTATTTAAAATGATTTTTTCTAATTTAGCTTTATGACATACTTATTAAATTGCATATTTTGTAGTCCTGCCATGAAGAACCTAATGGTCCATGTTGTTCTGTTCCAGCCTGGGACGAGGCCAGCAGCCTGGAAGCGTCTCCGGACTCCACCGAGCCGCACGAAGCGTCGGCAGAAGTGGAATCTCCGGACGCGGTGAAGAAGAACAAAAAGCGGCGGGTTCTTTTCTCCAAGGCCCAAACCCTGGAGCTGGAGCGCCGGTTCCGCCAGCAGCGCTACTTGTCCGGCCCGGAGAGAGAGCACCTGGCCCGCATCCTCTGCCTGACTCCCACTCAGGTCAAGATCTGGTTCCAGAACCACCGCTACAAGATGAAGAGGGGGCGGGCTGAAGGGGCGCTGTTGGACCTGGAGATGGTGCACCCCCCCATGTTGCGCAGGGTGGTCGTGCCGGTTCTGGTTCGGGACGGAAAGTCCTTCCAGGCCTGCTTGGAGAGATCCACGCATCCTCGGATCCACTTCCCGGCTCTGACCTACCAGTCCCTGCAGCACGCTCTTCCTCCTCGCTACCAGAACCTTCACAACCCCGCAGCCTCTTGGACGGACTTGTGGAGCAACGCTCTACACTTTTCTTCCTTCAAGTGAAGTCTTTGCTCGCACCAACCAACCAACCAACCAACCAACCAACCAACCAACCGCCCAACCAACCAACCAACCAACCAACCAACCACAACCAACCAACCAACCAACCAACCAACCAACCAACCAACCAACCAACCAACCAACCAACCGCCCAACCAACCAACCAACCAACCAACCAACCAACCAACCAACCAACCAACCAACCACAACCAACCAACCAACCAACCAATCAACCAACCAACCAACCAACCAACCAACCAACCAACCGCCCAACCAACCAACCAACCACAACCAACCAACCAACCAACCAACCAACCAACCAATCAATCAACCAACCGCCCAACCAACCAACCAACCAACCAACCAACCAACCAACCAACCAACCAACCAACCAACCAACCAACCAACCACAACCAACTAACCACAACAACCAACCAACCAACCAACCAACCAACCAACCAACCAACCAACCAACCAACCAATCAACCAACCAACCAACCGCCCAACCAACCAACCAACCAACCAACCAACCAACCAACCAACCAACCGCCCAACCAACCAACCAACCACAACCAACTAACCACAACCAACCAGCCAACCAACCAACCAAGTGCCCAGCAAACCAGCAACTTTTAGACTGTAGAAGATGACGTTTTGCACATTTTTTGTATTTGTTGACACGTTCCTGTGATTGTATTTGAAATTGTAGAAAGTAGAAGTTGTTATTTTATATCCACAAATCATATTGTACACTTAGTTTGCCTTCAGAGGGAATCTTCTTTGGAGTTCTATATTTCTTTTGTGAAGGAAAAGCATTAATAAATATTTTCTAAATTCATATTTACAGTGTGCTGCTTTCCACTTTGCTGCATTATTTGATGAGAAACACGTGTCCACTACAGTGGACATGTGTGCTTTTTACACAACAAGGCTTTTTCCCACAAGTAACTTTCAGTATGTAAAATGTCCATTACAGTGGACATTTGTACAAACTATAAGTATATAAAAAATGTCCACTATAGTGGACACTTGTACAAACTATAAATATGTAAAAATGTCCACTACAGTGGACATTTGTACAAACTTTTTTTTTAAATGTCCACTACAGTGGATATTTGTACAAACAATAAGTATGTAAAAATGTCCACTACAGTGGACATTTGTACTAACTTAAATGTGTAAAAATGTCCACTACAGTGGACATTTGTACAAACTATAAGTATTTAAAAATGTCCACAACAGTGGACATTTGTACAGACTTAAGTATGAAAAAATGTCCATTACAGTGGACATTTGTACAAACTTTTTTTTTTTTAAATGTCCACTACAGTGGACATTTGTACAAACTATAAGTATGTAAAAATGTCCACTACAGTGGACATTTGTACAAACTGACGTATGTAAAAGTGTCCATTAAAATGGACATTTGTACAAATTATAAGTATGTAAAAATGTCCACTACAGTGGACATTTGTAAAAACTATAAGTATTTAAAAATGTCCACTACAGTGGACATTTGTACAGACATAAGTATGTACAAATGTCCACTATAGTGGACATTTGTACAAACTTTTTTTTTAAATGTCCACTACAGTGGATATTTGTACAAACAATACGTATGTAAAAATGTCCACTACAGTGGACATTTGTACAAACTATAAGTATTTAAAAATGTCCACTACAGTGGACATTTGTACAGACTTAAGTATGAAAAAATGTCCATTAAAGTGGACATTTGTACAAACTGAAGTATGTAAAAATGTCCATTACAGTGGACATTTGTACAAACTATAAGTATGTAAAAATGTCCATTACAGTGGACATTTGTACAAACTATAAGTATTTAAAAATGTCCACTACATTGGACATTTGTACAGACATAAGTATGTAAAAATGTCCATTATAGTGGAAATTTGTACAAACTATAGGTATGTAAAAATGTCCACTATAGTGGACATTTGTACAAACTGACGTATGTAAAAATGTCCATTACAGTGGACATTTGTACAAACTTTTTTTTTTTAATGTCCACTACAGTGGATATTTGTACAAACTTAAGTATGTAAAAGTGTCCATTAAAATGGACATTTGTACAAACTTTTTTTTTTTAAATGTCCACTACAGTGGACATTTGTACTGACTTAAATGTGTAAAAATGTCCACTACAGTGGACATTTGTACAAACTATAAGTATTTAAAAATGTCCACTACAGTGGACATTTGTACAGACTTAAGTATGTAAAAATGTCCATTACATTGGACATTTGTACAAACTATAAGTATTTAAAAATGTCCACTACAGTGGACATTTGTACAGACATAAGTATGTAAAAATGTCCATTACAATGGACATTTGTACAAACTATAAGTATGTAAAAATGTCCACTACAGTGGACATTTGTACAAACTGACGTATGTAAAAATGTCCATTACAGTGGACATTTGTACAAACTTTTTTTTTTAAATGTCCACTACAGTGGACATTTGTACAAACTATTAGTATGTAAAAATGTCCACTACAGTGGACATTTGTACAAACTGACGTATGTAAAAGTGTCCATTAAAATGGACATTTGTACAAACTATAAGTATGTAAAAATGTCCACTACAGTGGACATTTGTACAAACTATAAGTATTTAAAAATGTCCACTACAGTGGACATTTGTACAAACTATAAGTATGTAAAAATGTCCACTGCAGTGGACATTTGTACAAACTTTTTTTTTTAAATGTCCACTACAGTGGATATTTGTACAAACTTAAGTATGTAAAGGTGTCCATTAAAATGGACATTTGTACAAACTTGTTTTTAAATGTCTACTACAGTGGATATTTGTACAAACAATACGTATTTAAAAATGTCCACTACAGTGGACATTTGTACAAACTATAAGTATTCAAAAATGTCCACTGCAGTGGACATTTATACAGACTTAAGTATGTAAAAATGTCCATTACAGTGGACATTTGTACAAACTTAAGTATGTAAAAATGTCCATTACAGTGGACATTTGTACAAACTTAAGTATGTAAAAATGTGCATTACAGTGGACATTTGTACAAACTATAAGTATGTAAAATGGTCCACTGCAGTGGACATTTGTACAGACATAAGTATGTAAAAATGTCCATTACAGTGGAGATTTGTACAAACTATAAGTATGTAAAAATGTCCATTACAGTGGACATTTGTACAAACATTTTTTTTAAATGTCCACTACAGTGGATATTTGTACAAACTTAAGTATGTAAAAGTGTCCATTAAAATGGACATTTGTACAAACTTTTTTTTTTTAAATGTCTACTACAGTGGATATTTGTACAAACAATACGTATGTAAAAATGTCCACTACAGTGGACATTTGTACTAACTTAAATGTGTAAAAATGTCCACTACAGTGGACATTTGTACAAACTATAAGTATTTAAAAATGTCCACTACAGTGGACATTTGTACAGACTTAAGTATGTAAAAATGTCCATTACAGTGGACATTTGTACAAAGTATAAGTATTTAAAAATGTCTACTACAGTGGACATTTGTACAGACATAAGTATGTAAAAATGTCCATTACAGTGGACATTTGTACAAACTATAAGTATGTAAAAATGTTCACTACCGTGGACATTTGTACAAACTGACGTATGTAAAAATGTCCATTACAGTGGACATTTGTACAAACTATAAGTATGTAAAAATGTTCACTACCGTGGACATTTGTACAAACTGACGTATGTAAAAATGTCCATTACAGTGGACATTTGTACAAACTTTTTTTTTTAAATGTCCACAACAGTGGATATTTGTACAAACTTAAGTATGTAAAAGTGTCCACTACAGTGGACATTTGTACAAACTTTTTTTATTTAAATGTCTACTACAGTGGATATTTGTACAAACAATACGTATGTAAAAATGTCCACTACAGTGGACATTTGTACTAACTTAAATGTGTAAAAATGTCCACTACAGTGGACATTTGTACAAACTATAAGTATTTAAAAATGTCCACTACAGTGGACATTTGTACAAACTTAAGTATGTAAAAATGTCCATTACAGTGGACATTTGTACAAAGTATAAGTATTTCAAAATGTCCACTACAGTGGACATTTGTACAGACATAAGTATGTAAAAATGTCCATTACTGTGGACATTTGTACAAACTATAAGTATTTAAAAATGTCCACTACAGTGGACATTTGTACAAACTGACGTATGTAAAAATGTCCATTACAGTGGACATTTGTACAAACTTTTTTTTTCAAATGTCCACTACAGTGGATATTTGTACAAACTTAAGTATGTAAAATTGTCCATTAAAATGGACATTTGTACAAACTTTTTTTTTTTAAATGTATATTACAGTGGATATTTGTACAAACAATACGTATGTAAAAATGTCCACTACAGTGGACATTTGTACTAACTTATATGTGTAAAAATGTCCACTACAGTGGACATTTGTACAAACTATAAGTATTTAAAAATGTCCACTACAGTGGACATTTGTACAGACTTAAGTATGAAAAAATGTCCATTACAGTGGACATTTGTACAAACTGAAGTATGTAAAAATGTCCATTACAGTGGACATTTGTACAAACTATAAGTATGTAAAAATGTCTACTACAGTGGACATTTGTACAAACTATAAGTATTTAAAAATGTCCACTACAGTGGACATTTGTACAGACATAAGTATGTAAAAATGTCCATTACAGTGGACATTTGTACAAACTGTAAGTATGTCAAAATGTCCACTATAGTGGACATACATTTGACAAAAGAAATGGCCCCCAAAAAAACAGTCCACCACAGTGGACATGTGTGTTTTAAAAAAAACGCACATGTTCCCCCCCCCCCACAAATGTTGTAACTTTGACAAGAGAAATGCATCAAAAACAAATGTCCATTACAGTGGACACATGTGTTTTCACATAACAGGGTTTTTCTTTACACACTTTTTGTAACTTTCACACAAGAAATGGACCAAAAACAAATGTCCACTACAGTGGACGTGTGTGTTTTCACATGACAGGGATTTTGAAAGTTTTTTCACTTTGACGCAAGAAATGGGCTAAAAATAAACGTCCACTACAGCGGACATGTGTGATTTCACATAACCGGACTTTTTTTTCTTAAATTTCGTAATTTTGACAAAAGAAATGGCCCAAAAACAAAACAGTCCATTACAGTGGACATGTGTGTTTTTGCATTATAGTTCCCCCCTCACAAATTTTGTAACTTTGACAAAAGAAATGCACCAAAAACAAATGTCCACTACAGTGGACGTGTGTGTTTTCACATGACAGGGATTTTGAAAGTTTTTTCACTTTGACTCAAGAAATGGGCTAAAAATAAACGTCCACTACAGCGGACATGTGTGTTTTCACATAACCGGACTTTTTTTTCTTAAATTTCGTAATTTTGACAAAAGAAATGGCCCAAAAACAAAACAGTCCATTACAGTGGACATGTGTGTTTTTGCATTATAGTTTTTTTCCCGCCACAAATGTTGTAACTTTGACAAAAGAAATGCACCAAAAACAAATGTCCATTACAGTGGACACATGTGTTTTCACATGACAGGGGATATTTTTACACACTTTTTGTAACTTTCACACAAGAAATGGACCAAAAACAAACGTCCACTACAGTGGACGTGTGTGTTTTCACATGACAGGGATTTTGAAGGTTTTTTCACTTTGATGCAAGAAATGGGCTAAAAACAAACGTCCACTACAGCGGACATGTGTGATTTCACATAACTGGACTTTTTTCCTTAAATTTCGTAATTTTGACAAAAGAAATGACCCCCCAAAAAACAGTCCATTACAGTGGACATGTGTGTTTTTGCATTATAGTTACCCCCCCCACAAATTTTGTAACTTTGACAAAAGAAATGCACCAAAAACAAATGTCCATTACAGTGGACACATGTGTTTTCACATAACAGGGTTTTTCTTTACACACTTTTTGTAACTTTCACACAAGAAATGGACCAAAAACAAACGTCCACTACAGTGGACGTGTGTGTTTTCACATGACAGGGATTTTGAAAGTTTTTTCACTTTGACTCAAGAAATGGGCTAAAAATAAACGTCCACTACAGCGGACATGTGTGATTTCACATAACCGGACTTTTTTTTCTTAAATTTCGTAATTTTGACAAAAGAAATGGCCCAAAAACAAAACAGTCCATTACAGTGGACATGTGTGTTTTTGCATTATAGTTACCCCCCCCACAAATTTTGTAACTTTGACAAAAGAAATGCACCAAAAACAAATGTCCATTACAGTGGACACATGTGTTTTCACATAACAGGGTTTTTCTTTACACACTTTTTGTAACTTTCACACAAGAAATGGACCAAAAACAAACGTCCACTACAGTGGACGTGTGTGTTTTCACATGACAGGGATTTTGAAAGTTTTTTCACTTTGACTCAAGAAATGGGCTAAAAATAAACGTCCACTACAGCGGACATGTGTGATTTCACATAACCGGACTTTTTTTTCTTAAATTTCGTAATTTTGACAAAAGAAATGGCCCAAAAACAAAACAGTCCATTACAGTGGACATGTGTGTTTTTGCATTATAGTTACCCCCCCCACAAATTTTGTAACTTTGACAAAAGAAATGCACCAAAAACAAATGTCCATTACAGTGGACACATGTGTTTTCACATAACAGGGTTTTTCTTTACACACTTTTTGTAACTTTCACACAAGAAATGGACCAAAAACAAACGTCCACTACAGTGGACGTGTGTGTTTTCACATGACAGGGATTTTGAAAGTTTTTTCACTTTGACTCAAGAAATGGGCTAAAAATAAACGTCCACTACAGCGGACATGTGTGATTTCACATAACCGGACTTTTTTTTCTTAAATTTCGTAATTTTGACAAAAGAAATGGCCCAAAAACAAAACAGTCCATTACAGTGGACATGTGTGTTTTTGCATTATAGTTACCCCCCCCCCCACAAATTTTGTAACTTTGACAAAAGAAATGCACCAAAAACAAATGTCCATTACAGTAGACACATGTGTTTTCACATAACAGGGGTTTTTTTTACACACTTTTTGTAACTTTCACACAAGAAATTGACCAAAAACTAATGTCCAATACAGTGGACGTGTGTGTTTTCACATAACAGGGATTTTGAATTGTTTTTCACTTTGACTCAAGAAATGGGCTAAAAATAAACGTCCACTACAGCGGACATGTGTGATTTCACATAACCGGACTTTTTTTTCTAAAATTTCGTAATTTTGACAAAAGAAATGGCCCCCAAAAAACAGTCCATTACAGTGGACATGTGTGTTTTTGCATTATAGTCCCCCCCCCCCTCACAAATTTTGTAACTTTGACAAAAGAAATGCACCAAAAACAAATGTCCATTATAGTGGACACATGTGTTTTCACATAAGTGGAATTTTGGGAGTTTTTTTTTTAACTTTGACGCAAGAAATGGGCTAAAAATAAACGTCCACCATAGTGGACATGTGTGTTTTCACATAACTGGACTTTTTTCCTTAAATTTCGTAATTTTGACAAAAGAAATGTCCAAAAAGAAACAGTCCATTACAGTGGACATGTGTGTTTTTTGCATTATAGGTACCAATAATGCAACCAATAATGGCAATTTTTGTAACTTTGACAAAAAGAAATGCACCAAAAACAAATGTCCACTACAGTGGACATGTGTGTTTTCACATAACAAGACTTTTTGTTACTTTGACAAAATAATTGTACAACAACTACATCTCCACTGTAGTGGTCATGAGTGTTTTCGCACAATAGGGCTTTTTTTTTTCCACAAATTTTGTCATTTAAAAAAATACAAAAATAAATAAGTAAAAATAGTCCAGAAACTGCATTTCAGGGCTTTTTTTCTGTCATTTTGACAGAAGAAATAAATTGAAAAAACATGTGTGAAACGTGTGCAAATTTTGTAAAAAAAAAAAAAAAATGGTATGTCCTCCTGCAGAGGACATACCATAAAAAAATATCCATCTTTTTTACATGCACGCACCAAAGTGGTTTACTGAAAGTGTTTTACTGTCATTGTGCTGCTAAAAGTTTCTACTTTAGGCTCTTTGTGCTGCTAAAAGTTTCTACTTTTGTGTGATTGTGCTGCTGAAAGCTGTGCAAACAAGCGTTGAAAAGGAGGGTTTTGGCTTTAAGCATGAGAATGGTGAGCAAACATCTCAGTCCTCCCTCTTGTTGTCGTCTGGGCCTCTGGGACTCACATTTGTCTTCCTGCACGCTCGCAGGAGGATCTTTACCGGTGTGAAGGCGAAGCTGACATGGGATTATAGATTTATTTGTATCTTTCTAATCAAATATAAATATTCCTATGACCGAGTGAGACCTCTTCAATGTAACAAACCCCACATGAACATTAAACTACACTGCAGGCCAAACCCTCACCAGGAAAAGCTGTGACGATTATATGTCATATAGAGGATCTTTGACTAGACTTTTGCAATAGATTTTTACATACGTATTGTTTGTACAAATATCCACTGTAGTAGACATTTAAAAACAAGTTTGTACAAATGTCCATTTTAATGGACACTTTTACAGACTTAAGTTTGTACAAATATCCACTGTAGTGGACATTTAAAAAAAAAAAGTTTGTACAAATATTATTAGTTGTATGGAGGATCTTTAACCTTTAAAAAAAAAAAAAAGTATTTATTTATGTATTTTTTTAATCACAAAAGCAAAGATTATTGGTTATAAGGAGGAACTTTGATTAGTTTTTTTTCTTGTAAAAATCACAAAAGCGAAGATTGTTTGTTATATGGAGGGTCTTTGACTAGTTGTTTTTGTTGTGCAAAAATCACAAAATCTAAGATTATTAGTTGTATGGAGGATCTTTGACCTTTTAAAAATATATATATTTATTTATTTATTTATTTATGTATTTTTTTAATCACAAAAGCAAATATTATTGGTTATATGAAGGATCTTTGACTAATTTTCTTCTTGTAAAAATCACAAAAGCAAAGATTATTGGTTATATGGAGGATCTTTGACTAGTTTTTTTTCTTGTAGAAATCACAAAAGTGAAGATTATTTGTTATATGGAGGGCCTTTGACTAGTTGTTTTTGTTGTGCAAAAATCACGAAAGCAAAGATTATTAGTTGTATGGAGGATCTTTGACCTTTTTTAAATTTATATATTTATGTATTTTTTTTAATCACAAAAGCAAAGATTATTGGTTATATGGAGGATCTTTGACTAGTTTGTTTCTTGTAAAATCACAAAAGCGAAGATTATTTGTTGTATGGAGGGTCTTTGACGAGTTGTTTTTGTTGTGCAAAAATCACAAAAGCAAAGATTATTAGTTGTATGGAGGATCTTTGACCTTTTTTAATAAAAATATTTATTTATGTATGTTTTTAATCACAATAGCAAAGATTATTGGTTGTATGGAGTATCTTTGACTAGTTTTTTTTCTTGTAAAAATCACAAAAGCGAAGATTATTTGTTATATGGAGGGTCTTTGACTAGTTGGTTTTGTTGTGCAAAAATCACAAAAACAAAGATTATTAATTGTATGTATGATCTTTGACCCTTTTTTAAAATGTATTTATTTATGTATTTTTTTTAATCACAAAAGCAAAGATTATTGGTGATATGGAGGATCTTTGACTAGTTTTTTTCTTGTAAAAATCACAAAAGCGAAGATTATTTGTTGTATGGAGGATCTTTGATTAGTTGTTTTTGTTGTGCAAAAATCACAAAAGCAAAGATTATTAGTTGTATGAAGGATATTTGACCTTTTTAATTTTATTGTATTATTTATGTATTTTTTTAAATCACAAAAGCAAAGATTATTGGTTATATGAAGGATCTTTGACTAGTTTTTTTCTTATACAAACCACAAAAGCGAATATTTGTTGTATGGAGGGTCTTTGACTAGTTGTTTTTGTTTTGCAAAAATCACAAAAGCAAATATTATTAGTTATATGGAGGATCTTTGACCTTAAAAAATATATATATTTATGTATGTATTTTTTTAATCACAAAAGCAAAGATTATTGGTTATATGGAGGATCTTTGACTAGTTTTTTTCTTGTAAAAATCACAAAAGGAAAGATTATTTGTTATATGGAGGAGGGTCTTTGACTCGTTGTTTTTGTTGTGCAAAAATCACAAAAAGCAAAGATTATTAGTTGTATGGAGGATCTTTTATCTTTTTAAAAACATATTAATTAACTTATTTATGTATTTCTTTAATCACAAAAGCAAAGATTATTGGTTGTATGGAGGATCTTTGACTAGTTTTTTTCTTGTAAAAATCACAGAAGCGAAGATTATTTGTTATATGGAGGGTCTTTGACCTTTAAAAAAATATATAATAATTAAAAAAAATATATATATATATATATAAATATATATATATATATATATATATATATATATATATATATATATAAATGTATTTATATATTTTTTTAATCACAAAAGCAAAGATTATTGGTTATATGGAGGGTCTTTGACTAGTTGTTTTTGTTTTGCAAAAATCACAAAAGCAAAGATTATTAGTTGTATGAAGGATCTTTGACCTTTAAAAATATAATATATAAATATATTTATTTATATATTTTTTTAATCACAAAAGCAAAGATTATTGGTTATATGGAGGACTTTTGACTAGTTTGTTTCTTGTAAAAATCACAAAAGTGAAGATTATTTGTTATATGGAGGATCTTTGACTAGTTTTTTTCTTATAAAAATCACAAAAGCGAATATTTGTTGTATGGAGGGTCTTTGACTAGTTGTTTTTGTTTTGCAAAAATCACAAAAGCAAATATTATTAGTTATATGGAGGATCTTTGACCTTCAAAAAAAAAAATATATATATATATATATTTATATATTTTTTTTAATCACAAAAGCAAAGATTATTTGTTTTTTGGAAGGTCTTTGACTAGCTGTTTTAAAAATATATATATATTTTTTTCTTGTAAAATTCACAAAAGGGAAGATTATTTGTTATATGGAGGGTCTTTGACTCGTTGTTTTTGTTGTGCAAAAATCACAAAAAGCAAAGATTGTTAGTTGTATGGAGGATCTTTGACCTTTAAAAATAAAAAAAAATGTATTTATATATGTATGTATTTCTTTAATCACAAAAGCAAAGATTATTGGTTGTATGGAGGATCTTTGACTAGTTTTTTTCTTGTAACAATCACAGAAGCGAAGATTATTTGTTATATGGAGGGTCTTTGACCTTTAAAAAAAAATATATATATATATATATATATATATATATTTATTTTATTTTTATTTTATTTTTTTTAATCACAAAAGCAAAGATTATTAGTTGTATGAAGGATCTTTGACCTTTAAAAAAAATAATATATAAATATATTTATTTATATATTTTTTTAATCACAAAACCAAAGATTATTGGTTATATAAAGGACTTTTTACTAGTTTGTTTCTTGTAAAAATCACAACAGCGAAGATTATTTGTTATATGGAGGGTCTTTGACTAGCTGTTTTTGTTGTGCAAAAATCACAAAAGCAAAGATTATTAGTTGTATGGAGGATCTTTGACCTTTAAAATATATATATATATATATATATATATATATATATATATATATATATATATATATATTTTTTTTTTTTTTTTTTTTTTATCACAAAAGCAAAGATTATTAGTTGTATGAAGGATCTTTGACTTTAAAAAAAAATAATATATAAATATATTTATTTATATATTTTTTTAATCACAAAAGCAAAGATTATTGGTTATATGAAGGACTTTTGACTAGTTTGTTTCTTGTAAATATCACAAAAGCAAAGATTATTTGTTTTTTGGAAGGTCTTTGACTAGCTGTTTTTGTTGTGCAAAAATTACAAAAGCAAAGATTATTAGTTGTATGGAGGATCTTTGACCTTTAAAAAAAAAAAAAAATAAAAAAAATAAAAAAAAAATATATATATATATATATATATATATATATATATATATATATATATATATATATATATATATAATATAAATAAATATATATATATATATATATATATATATATATATATATATATATATATATATATATATATATATATATATATATATATATATATATATTTATGGGTTTTTTTTAATCACAAAAGTGAAGATTATTTGTTATATGGAGGATCTTTGACCAGCGGTTTTGCAGTCAGTCTGGTTCAGTGTGAACATATTGCTTCTTTTTTTTTTTTTCTCTTCCCAAATCGATGATTTTATGACTTACTTTTGTTGGCTGAAAGGACGAAACCTTGACTCTCTCCTGAGAAGAAGAACTATTTTTGGCCAAGTGTCACATGTGACCAGGACGTCCTTATATGGGCACAAGTGTTAAAGAGCAAGTCGGTGGGTGGGCGGCGTGTCGCCGTGTTTTCCCGCCCCCCCACTGATGTTGTTTGCTCGTCCTGTGACCCCGCAGCCATCTTCCCTGTCACCTGCTCCTTTGTGGCCCTCACTGGGGCCACCTTGCATCACATATGGAGGGGGCCCCGCATGGCCGGAGCCCCCCCCCTCACCCTCGCCCATGTCTCCACCCTGAATGGACTATTGTCCCCACCCTTCCCCTGAGGTGGGGGACCCAGACACAATCTTTAGTGTTTCAATTCGCGTGATGTTTAATCAGTCCTGCGACAAATTTATGAGCTTTGAGCTGACAATGGTGCTGGGGAGCGACATGGCGGCTTTGGGGGCGCACAAAGACAGGCTTTTAGAGCTTTTAGAGCTCTTGGAGCTTTTAGAGGTTGCCATTGGTGTTTGAAAGTTGGCCCCAGGAATTGTCTGCTCCCGTATGGGCCTGCTCATCCTCCAGCACAAGGGTGGTGCTGGACGTCTGCTGGGCCACGCAGGAGGGAGGAGGGAGGAGGGAGGAGGGAGAAGGCAGGAGGTAGGAGGTAGGAGGTAGGAGGTAGGACGTAGGAGGTAGGAGGTAGGAGGTAGGAGGTAGGAGGCAGGAGATAGGAGGGAAGAGGCAGGAGGCAGGAGGTAGGAGGGAAGAGGCAAGAGGCAGGAGGCAGGAGGTAGGAGGTAGAAGGTAGGAGGTAGGAGGCAGGAGGTAGAAGGTAGGAGGTAGGAGGCAGGAGGTAGAAGGGAGGAGGCAGGAGGTAGGAGGGAAGAGGCAGGAGGCAGGAGGTAGAAGGTAGGAGGTAGGAGGCAGGAGGCAGGAGGGAGGAGGCAGGAGGTAGGAGGCAGGAAGTAGGAGGCAGGAGGCAGGAGGCAGGAGGTAGGAGGTAGGAGGCAGGAGGTAGGAGGGAGGAGGGAGGAGGCAGGAGGTAGGAGGGAAGAGGCAGGAGGCAGGAGGCAGGGGGCAGGAGGCAGAAGGTAGGAGGTAGGAGGCAGGAGGTAGAAGGTAGGAGGTAGGAGGCAGGAGGTAGAAGGGAGGAGGCAGGAGGTAGGAGGGAAGAGGCAGGAGGCAGGAGGTAGAAGGTAGGAGGTAGGAGGCAGGAGGCAGGAGGGAGGAGGCAGGAGGTAGGAGGCAGGAAGTAGGAGGCAGGAGGCAGGAGGCAGGAGGTAGGAGGTAGGAGGCAGGAGGTAGGAGGGAGGAGGCAGGAGGTAGGAGGGAAGAGGCAGGAGGCAGGAGGCAGGGGGCAGGAGGTAGAAGGTAGGAGGTAGGAGGCAGGAGGTAGGAGGGAGGAGGCAGGAGGTAGGAGGTAGGAGGCAGGAAGTAGGAGGCAGGAGGCGGGAGGCAGGAGGTAGGAGGGAGGAGGCAGGAGGCAGGAGGCAGGAGGTAGAAGGTAGGAGGTAGGAGGCAGGAGGTAGGAGGGAAGAGGCAGGAGGCAGGAGGTAGGAGGGAAGAGGCAAGAGGCAGGAGGCAGGAGGCAGGAGGTAGAAGGTAGGAGGTAGGAGGCAGGAGGTAGGAGGGAGGAGGCAGGAGGTAGGAGGGAAGAGGCAGGAGGCAGGAGGCAGGAGGCAGGAGGTAGGAGGTAGGAGGCAGGAGGTAGGAGGGAAGAGGCAGGAGGTAGGAGGGAAGAGGCAAGAGGCAGGAGGCAGGAGGCAGGAGGTAGAAGGTAGGAGGTAGGAGGCAGGAGGTAGGAGGGAGGAGGCAGGAGGTAGGAGGGAAGAGGCAGGAGGTAGAAGGTAGGAGGTAGGAGGCAGGAGGCAGGAGGGAGGAGGCAGGAGGTAGGAGGCAGGAAGTAGGAGGCAGGAGGCAGGAGGCAGGAGGCAGGAGGTAGGAGGTAGGAGGCAGGAGGTAGGAGGGAGGAGGCAGGAGGTAGGAGGTAGGAGGCAGGAAGTAGGAGGCAGGAGGCAGGAGGCAGGAGGTAGGAGGGAAGAGGCAAGAGGCAGGAGGCAGGAGGTAGGAGGTAGGAGGCAGGAGGTAGGAGGGAAGAGGCAGGAGGCAGGAGGTAGGAGGGAAGAGGCAAGAGGCAGGAGGCAGGAGGCAGGAGGTAGAAGGTAGGAGGTAGGAGGCAGGAGGCAGGAGGGAGGAGGCAGGAGGTAGGAGGCAGGAAGTAGGAGGCAGGAGGCAGGAGGCAGGAGGTAGGAGGTAGGAGGCAGGAGGTAGGAGGGAGGAGGCAGGAGGTAGGAGGGAAGAGGCAGGAGGCAGGGGGTAGAAGGTAGGAGGTAGGAGGCAGGAGGTAGGAGGGAGGAGGCAGGAGGTAGGAGGGAAGAGGCAGGAGGCAGGAGGCAGGAGGCAGGAGGCAGGAGGCAGGAGGCAGGAGGCAGGAGGTAGAAGGTAGGAGGTAGGAGGCAGGAGGTAGGAGGGAGGAGGCAGGAGGTAGGAGGTAGGAGGCAGGAAGTAGGACGCAGGAGGCAGGAGGCAGGAGGTAGGAGGGAGGAGGCAGGAGGTAGGAGGGAAGAGGCAGGAGGCAGGAGGCAGGAGGTAGAAGGTAGGAGGTAGGAGGCAGGAGGTAGGAGGGAGGAGGCAGGAGGCAGGAGGCAGGAGGTAGAAGGTAGGAGGTAGGAGGGAGGAGGCAGGAGGTAGGAGGTAGGAGGTAGGAGGCAGGAAGTAGGAGGCAGGAGGTAGGAGGCAGGAGGTAGAAGGTAGGAGGTAGGAGGCAGGAGGTAGGAGGGAGGAGGCAGGAGGTAGGAGGTAGGAGGCAGGAAGTAGGAGGCAGGAGGGAGGAGGCAGGAGGTAGGAGGCAGGAGGCAGGAGGCAGGAGGTAGAAGGTAGGAGGTAGGAGGTAGGAGGCAGGAGGTAGGAGGGAGGAGGCAGGAGGTAGGAGGTAGGAGGCAGGAAGTAGGAGGCAGGAGGTAGGAGGCAGGAGGTAGGAGGGAGGAGGCAGGAGGTAGGAGGGAAGAGGCAGGAGGCAGGAGGCAGGAGGCAGGAGGTAGAAGGTAGGAGGTAGGAGGCAGGAGGTAGGAGGCAGGAGGTAGGAGGGAAGAGGCAGGAGGCAGGAGGCAGGAGGCAGGAGGCAGGAGGCAGGAGGTAGAAGGTAGGAGGTAGGAGGCAGGAGGTAGGAGGGAGGAGGCAGGAGGTAGGAGGTAGGAGGCCGGAAGTAGGAGGCAGGAGGCAGGCGGCAGGAGGTAGGAGGTAGGAGGTAGGAGGTCAGCCTCCAGACCAATCAGGCGTCCAATGGGAGGACGTCAAAAAAAAATCATCTTTGACCAATCAAAGACTCTCAGCACCTTTTTTGTAGTAGGTCCTCAGAAACAGCAGAGATCATGTAGTGGATCTTGGACTAGCTTATTTTTGGGTTGGTCCTTAAAAACAACTTTTTTTTTTAAATTAAGAGGGTTTTTAAGCTCAAAAACAGCAGGGCACATGTGTAAGTAGAACAATCTTTAAATAGTTTTTAGAAGTCCTCAGAAACAGCAGAGATCAAAAAGTGGATCTTGGACTAGCTTTTTTTTGGTTGGTCCTTAAAAACAACTTTTTTGAAAAAATGACGAGGGTTTTTATGCTCAAAAACAGCAGGGCACACGTGTAATTTAAGCAATATTTAAATAGTTTTTAGCAGTCCTCAAAAACAGCAGATATCAAAAAGTGGATCTTGGACTAGCTATTTATGGTTGGTCCTTAAAAACAACTTTTTAAAAAAACGATGAGGGTTTTTATGCCCAAAAACAGCAGGGCACACATGTAATTTAAACAATCTTTAAATAGTTTTTAGAAGTCCTCAAAAACAGCAGAGATCAAAAAGTGGATCTTGGACTAGCTTTTTTTTGGTTGATCCTTAAAAACAACTTTTTTGAAAAAAATGATGAGGGTTTTTATGCTCAAAACCAGCAGTGCACACATGTAATTTAAACAATCTTTAAAAAGTTTTTAGAAGTCCTCAAAAACAGCAGAGATCAAAAAGTGGATCTTGGACTAGCTTTTTTTTGGTTGGTTCTTAAAAACACCTTTTTGAAAAAATGATGAGGGTTTTTATGCTCAAAAACAGCAGGGCACACGTGTAATTTAAGCAATATTTAAATAGTTTTTAGCAGTCCTCAAAAACAGCAGAGATCAAAAAGTGGATCTTGGACTAGCTTTTTTTTGGTTGGTCCTTAAAAACAACTTTTTTGAAAAAATGATGAGGGTTTTTATGCTCAAAAACAGCAGGGCACACGTGTAATTTAAGCAATATTTAAATAGTTTTTAGCAGTCCTCAAAAACAGCAGAGATCAAAAAGTGGATCTTGGACTAGCTATTTTTGGTTGGTCCTTAAAAACAACTTTTAAAAAAAATGATGAGGGTTTTTATGCCCAAAAACAGCAGGGCACACATGTAATTTAAACAATCTTTAAATAGTTTTTAGAAGTCATCAAAAACAGCAGAGATCAAAAAGTGGATCTTGGACTAGCTTTTTTTTGGTTGATCCTTAAAAACAACTTTTTTGAAAAAAATGATGAGGGTTTTTATGCTCAAAACCAGCAGTGCACACATGTAATTTAAACAATCTTTAAATAGTTTTTAGAAGTCCTCAAAAACAGCAGAGATCAAAAAGTGGATCTTGGACTACCTTTTTTTTGGTTGGTTCTTAAAAACACCTTTTTGAAAAAATTATGAGGGTTTTTATGCTCAAAAACAGCAGGGCACACATGTAATTTAAGCAATATTTAAATAGTTTTTAGCAGTCCTCAAAAACAGCAGAGATCAAAAAGTGGATCTTGGACTAGCTATTTTTGGTTGGTCCTTAAAAACAACTTTTTAAAAAAATGATGAGGGTTTTTATGCCCCAAAACAGCAGGGCACACGTGTAATTTAAGCAATATTTAAATAGTTTTTAGCAGTCCTCAAAAACAGCAGTGATCAAAAAGTGGATCTTGGACTAGCTATTTTTGGTTGGTCCTTAAAAACAACTTTTAAAAAAAAATGATGAGGGTTTTTATGCCCAAAAACAGCAGGGCACACATGTAATTTAAACAATCTTTAAATAGTTTTTAGAAGTCATCAAAAACAGCAGAGATCAAAAAGTGGATCTTGGACTAGCTTTTTTTTGGTTGATCCTTAAAAACAACTTTTTTGAAAAAAATGATGAGGGTTTTTATGCTCAAAACCAGCAGTGCACACATGTAATTTAAACAATCTTTAAATAGTTTTTAGAAGTCCTCAAAAACAGCAGAGATCAAAAAGTGGATCTTGGACTACCTTTTTTTTGGTTGGTTCTTAAAAACACCTTTTTGAAAAAATGATGAGGGTTTTTATGCTCAAAAACAGCAGGGCACACATGTAATTTAAGCAATATTTAAATAGTTTTTAGCAGTCCTCAAAAACAGCAGAGATCAAAAAGTGGATCTTGGACTAGCTATTTTTGGTTGGTCCTTAAAAACAACTTTTTAAAAAAACGATGAGGGTTTTTATGCCCCAAAACAGCAGGGCACACGTGTAATTTAAGCAATATTTAAATAGTTTTTAGCAGTCCTCAAAAACAGCAGTGATCAAAAAGTGGATCTTGGACTAGCTATTTTTGGTTGGTCCTTAAAAACAACTTTTAAAAAAAATGATGAGGGTTTTTATGCCCAAAAACAGCAGGGCACACATGTAATTTAAACAATCTTTAAATAGTTTTTAGAAGTCATCAAAAACAGCAGAGATCAACAAGTGGATCTTGGACTAGCTTTTTTTTGGTCGGTCCTTAAAAACAACTTTTTTGAAAAAAATGATGAGGGTTTTTATGCTCAAAACCAGCAGGGCACACATGTAATTTAACCAATATTTAAATAGTTTTAGCAGTCCTCAAAAACAGCAGAGATCAAAAAGGGGATCTTGGACTAGCTATTTTTGGTTGGTCCTTAAAAACAACTTTAAAAAAAATTATGATGGTTTTTATGCCCAAAAACAGCAGGGCACACATGTAATTTAAACAATCTTTAAATAGTTTTTAGAAGTCCTCAAAAACAGCAGAGATCAAAAAGTGGATCTTGGACTAGCTTTTTTTTGGTTGGTCCTTAAAAACAACTTTTTTGAAAAAACTATGAGGGTTTTTATGCTCAAAAACAGCAGGGCACACGTGTAATTTAAACAATCTTTAAATAGTTTTTAGCAGTCCTCAAAAACAGCAGAGATCAAAAAGTGGATCTTGGACTAGCTATTTTTGGTTGGTCCTTAAAAACAACTTTTTTTAAAAATGATGAGGGTTTTTATGCCCAAAACCAGCAGTGCACACATGTAATTTAAACAATCTTTAAATAGTTTTTAGAAGTCCTCAAAAACAGCAGAGATCAAAAAGGTGATCTTGGACTAGCTATTTTTGGTTGGTCCTTAAAAACAACTTAAAAAAAAAATTATGATGGTTTTTATGCCCAAAAACAGCAGGGCACACATGTAATTTAAACAATCTTTAAATAGTTTTTAGAAGTCCTCAAAAACAGCAGAGATCAAAAAGTGGATCTTGGACTAGCTTTTTTTTGGTTGGTCCTTAAAAACAACTTTTTTGAAAAAACTATGAGGGTTTTTATGCTCAAAAACAGCAGGGCACACGTGTAATTTAAACAATCTTTAAATAGTTTTTAGCAGTCCTCAAAAACAGCAGAGATCAAAAAGTGGATCTTGGACTAGCTATTTTTGGTTGGTCCTTAAAAACAACTTTTTTAAAAAATGATGAGGGTTTTTATGCCCAAAACCAGCAGTGCACACATGTAATTTAAACAATCTTTAAATAGTTTTTAGAAGTCCTCAAAAACAGCAGAGATCAAAAAGTGGATCTTGGATTAGCTTTTTTTTTGTTGGTCCTTAAAAACAACTTTTTTGAAAAAATGATGAGGGTTTTTATGCTCAAAAACAGCAGGGCACACGTGTAATTTAAGCAATATTTAAATAGTTTTTAGAAGTCCTCAAAAACTGCAGAGATCAAAAAGTGGATCTTGGATTAGCTATTTTGGTTGGTCCTTAAAAACAACTTTTTTGAAAAAATTATGAGGGTTTTTATGCCCAAAAACAGCAGGGCACACATGTAATTTAAACAATCTTTAAATAGTTGTTAGAAGTCCTTAAAAACAGCAGAGATCAAAAAGTGGATCTTGGACTAGCTTTTTTTTGTTGGTCCTTAAAAACATATTTTTTTATTTGTAATTCTTTGACTAGCATTTTTGCCTTTCAATCTCAATAACAGCAAGTCACACTTGTCATATAGAGGATCTTTGACAAGTATATTTGTGGTCGGTTCTTAAAAACGGCAAATATTTTTTTATATTTAGGATCTTTGATGAGGGTTTTTATGCTGAAAAACAGCAGGGCACACCTGTAATTTAAGTAATCTTTAAATAGTTTTTAGCAGTCCTCAAAAACAGCAAATATCAAAAAGTGGATCTTGGACTAGCTTTTTTTTGGTTGGTCCTCAAAAACAACTTTAAAAAAATATATATCTTTGACTAGCGTTTTTGCAATTCAATCTCAATAACAGCAAGTCACACATGTCATATAGAGGATCTTCGACAAGTATATTTGCGGTCAGTTCTTAAAAACGGCAACAACAACAAAAAAAAAATATATATATATTGAGGATCTTTGATGAGGGTTTTTATGCTCAAAAACAGCAGGGCACACATGTAATTTAAGCAATCTTTAAATACTTTTTAGCAGTCTTCAAAAACAGCAGAGATCAACAAGTGGATCTTGGACTAGCTTTTTTTTGGTTGGTCCTTAAAAACAACTTAAAAAAAAATAAAAAAATTTGACTATCGTTTTTGCATTTCAATCTCAATAACAGCAAGTCACACTTGTCATATAGAGGATCTTTGACAAGTATATTTGCGGTCGGTTCTTAAAAACGGCAAATATTTTTTTATATTTAGGATCTTTGATGAGGGTTTTTATGCTGAAAAACAGCAGGGCACACGTGTAATTTAAGCAATCTTTAAATAGTTTTTAGCAGTCCTAAAAAACAGCAAATATCAAAAAATGGATCTTGGACTAGCTTTTTTTTGGTTGGTCCTCAAAAACAACTTTAAAAATATATATATCTTTGACTAGCGTTTTTGCAATTCAATCTCAATAACAGCAAGTCACACATTTCATATAGAGGATCTTCGACAGGTATATTTGCGGTCAGTTCTTAAAAACGGCAACAACAAAAAAATATATATATAAAAATATTGAGGATCTTTGATGAGGGTTTTTATGCTCAAAAACAGCAGGGCACACATGTAATTTAAGCAATCTTTAAATACTTTTTAGCAGTCTTCAAAAACAGCAGAGATCAACAAGTGGATCTTGGACTAGCTTTTTTTTGGTTGGTCCTTAAAAACAACTTTAAAAAAAAATAATCTTTGACTATCGTTTTTGCATTTCAATCTCAATAACAGCAAGTCACACTTGTCATATAGAGGATCTTCGACAAGTATATTTGCAGTCGGTTCTTAAAAACGGAAAAATATATATATATATATATATATATATATATATATATATATATATATTGAGGATCTTTGATGAGGGTTTTTATGCCCAAAAACAGCAGGGCACACATATAATTTAAGCAATCTTTAAATACTTTTTAGCAGTCTTCAAAAACAGCAGAGATCAACAAGTGGATCTTGGACGAGCTTTTTTTTGGTTGGTCCTTAAAAACAACTTAAAAAAAAAAAAATTTGACTATCGTTTTTGCATTTCAATCTCAATAACAGCAAGTCACACTTGTCATATAGAGGATCTTCGACAAGTATATTTGCGGTCGGTTCTTAAAAACGGCAAATATTTTTTTATATTTAGGATCTTTGATGGGGGTTTTTATGCTGAAAAACAGCAGGGCACACGTGTAATTTAAGCAATTTTTAAATAGTTTTTAGCAGTCCTAAAAAACAGCAAATATCAAAAAATGGATCTTGGACTAGCTTTTTTTTGGTTGGTCCTCAAAAACAACTTTAAAAATATATATATCTTTGACTAGCGTTTTTGCAATTCAATCTCAATAACAGCAAGTCACACATGTCATATAGAGGATCTTCGACAGGTATATTTGCGGTCAGTTCTTAAAAACGGCAAAAAAAAAATATATATATAAAAATATTGAGGATCTTTGATGAGGGTTTTTATGCTCAAAAACAGCAGGGCACACATGTAATTTAAGCAATCTTTAAATACTTTTTAGCAGTCTTCAAAAACAGCAGAGATCAACAAGTGGATCTTGGACTAGCTTTTTTTTGGTTGGTCCTTAAAAACAACTTAAAAAAAAAAAAATTTGACTATCGTTTTTGCATTTCAATCTCAATAACAGCAAGTCACACTTGTCATATAGAGGATCTTCGACAAGTATATTTGCGGTCGGTTCTTAAAAACGGCAAATATTTTTTTATATTTAGGATCTTTGATGGGGGTTTTTATGCTGAAAAACAGCAGGGCACACGTGTAATTTAAGCAATTTTTAAATAGTTTTTAGCAGTCCTAAAAAACAGCAAATATCAAAAAATGGATCTTGGACTAGCTTTTTTTTGGTTGGTCCTCAAAAACAACTTTAAAAATATATATATCTTTGACTAGCGTTTTTGCAATTCAATCTCAATAACAGCAAGTCACACATGTCATATAGAGGATCTTCGACAGGTATATTTGCGGTCAGTTCTTAAAAACGGCAAAAAAAAAATATATATATAAAAATATTGAGGATCTTTGATGAGGGTTTTTATGCTCAAAAACAGCAGGGCACACATGTAATTTAAGCAATCTTTAAATACTTTTTAGCAGTCTTCAAAAACAGCAGAGATCAACAAGTGGATCTTGGACTAGCTTTTTTTTGGTTGGTCCTTAAAAACAACTTTAAAAAAAAATCTTTGACTATCGTTTTTGCATTTCAATCTCAATAACAGCAAGTCACACTTGTCATATAGAGGATCTTCGACAAGTATATTTGCGGTCGGTTCTTAAAAACGACAAATATTTTTTTATATTTAGGATCTTTGATGAGGGTTTTTATGCTCAAAAACAGCAGGGCACACGTGTAATTTAAGCAATCTTTAAATATTTTTTAGTAGTCCTCAAAAACAGCAGAGATCAAAAAGTGGATCTTGGACTAGCTTTTTTTTGGTTAGTCCTTAAAAAAACTATTTTGGGTTGTTAAAAACAACAAATGTTTATATATATAGAAGATCTTTGACTAGCGTTTTTTGCCGTTGGTTCTCAATAAGAGCAGGTCGCACTTTTCACATAGAGGATCTTTGATTAGCTTTTTGTGGTCAGCACTTAAAAACAGCAAATATTAGTTGCAATTTCGAGGACATTTGACGAGCGTTATTTTTGTCCGTCCTCAAAAACAGCAAAGATTAGTTTTCATATATGGAGGATCTTTGACAGTCAATCCTCAAAAACAGCAAGGCACACTTGTCATTTATGTGGTATTGATTTTTTTTTTTTTTTTTTTTTTTGCGATTGATCCTTAAAAACAAAACATTTTTATGTGTGTTTTTGTCAATTAACTGTTGATTTACAGTAAAAAAAAAAATGGTTACAAAAAATGACTGCACAATTAAAACTATGATATTTCACATAAAAATAACTGTTGATTCACAGAATGATATTGTCATTTTACTGGAAAATGACAACAAATGACTGTTTAAAATAGTTGTTATCTGTCACTAAAGTAGAATAAAACTTTGGTCATTCTTTACAGGAATAATGAAAGTTTACACAACCAGCAGCATTAAATATAAATAATAAAGAGTTGAAGTTGCGAGGGTGTTCTTTATAATATCCGCTAGGTGGCGCAGTGACACCGCCAAACCTTCAATGGACGCCCGAATCATTAAAAATGATATTTTCCTTCTGCAGCCTGCATGTGTGCATCCGTCCACCAGGGGGCGCTTTTGGGCATTAATAGCGCCCTTCCTTCTGATAGCTCGTTGTGACGTCACTGCTTTGCCTGTTAGATCACTGGAAGTCATGGAAAAGAGCGTCTTCATATTACTTTAATGGTTTTTATTAAATAATTCTTACAAGATTGCTCAAATATGCAGTCTTTTATTTAAAAAAAACATGTATATTATTTTTTTGTTTTTATTTTATTTTTTTTAATCATATGTGTCATTTTTATCATGTTTATAATTTTTTGTCATGTTTTATCATGAACAGATATTATATTTTTTTTAATTAAAAACATGTATATTCAATATAAATTTACTTTTTTTTCTTTTACCAATGATAAGTTTTTATGATTTATATGACAATTTTAACTGTATTATGACTAGTATTAGTAGTAGTAGTGTTACATGATACAAAATTAAAGAAGGGTTATTTTGAGAGAATATTATTGACAGGCAAGTCAAATAAAATGCTAAAACGAGCTTTAATTGGATGATGAAAATGATATTTGCTGTTATTGAAGCACACTTGTCTTGAAACGAAGTCATGGAGGGCATGCCGCCTTCCGTACTTGTTCAATAAAGTCAGAAAAAAAAAAAAACGATTGCTCAGCAGTTTAGTCCTACTTTAAATTCAAAGTATTATTCACTCGAACATGAAACACATGCAACAAATGTTAGCATCAAATATGTCGATACGAACATAAACAGTACATGTACATGAGCCAGAAGAAATAATTAGCATATATATATATATATATATATATATATATATATATATATATATATATATATATATATATATATATATATGTCTTAATAAGGTTATCCAAAAAATAGTGCTCGATACCGTAGTAGAGCGCAATATATGTATGTGTGTAATAAAGTGGTATAGTGGTAATAAAAGATGCAACCTATGCTTGAAAGAGAAATTGTTTATTATATACCGTCCAGACCTGTCATCCCTCAACAAGCAGATGACATGGCACCCCAAACCATCACTGATGGTGGAAACTTTACACTAGACTTCAGGCAACGTGGATCCTGTGCCTCTCCTGTCTTCCTCCAGACTCTGGGACCTCGATTTCCAAAGGAAATGCAAACCAAACCAACCCAAACCGGTTTGGGGTGCCATGTCATCTGCTGGTGTCGGTCCACTCTGTTTCCTGAGATCCAGGGTCAACGCAGCCGTCTACCAGCAAGTTTTAGAGCACTTCATGCTTCCTGCTGCTGACCTGCTCTATGGAGATGGAGATTTCAAGTTCCAACAGGACTTGGCGCCTGCACACAGCGCAAAATCTACCCGTGCCTGGTTTACGGACCATGGTATTTCTGTTCTAAATTGGCCCGCCAACTCCCCTGACCTTAGCCCCATAGAAAATCTGTGGGGTATTGTGAAAAGGAAGATGCAGAATGCCAGACCCAAAAATGCAGAAGAGTTGAAGGCCACTATCAGAGCAACCTGGGCTCTCATAACACCTGAGCAGTGCCAGAAACTCATCGACTCCATGCCACACCGCATTAACGCAGTAATTGAGGCAAAAGGAGCTCCAACCAAGCATTGAGTATTGTACATGCTCATATTTTTCATTTTCATACTTTTCAGTTGGCCAACATTTCTAAAAATCCCTTTTTTGTATTAGCCTTAAGTAATATTCAAATTTTGTGACACACGGAATTTTGGATTTTCATTTGTTGCCACTTCAAATCATCAAAATTAAATGAAATAAACATTTGAATGCATCAGTCTGTGTGCAATGAATAAATATAATGTACAAGTTACACCTTTTGAATGCAATTACTGAAATAAATCAAGTTTTTCAAAATATTCTAATTTACTGGCTTTTACCTGTATATATATATATATATATATATATATATATATATATATATATATATATATATATATATATATATATATATATATATATATATATATATATATACATACATACAGCCCGGCCCCCGGACAGATTTTTTTAACCCAATGCGGCCCCCGAGTCAAAACGTTTGGGGAGCCCCTACATATATGGTGACACTGTTTCAGCCATAAAGCCCATTCAGCCACATAAATAGTGTTTGTTTCAGGAAAAAAACATCTATATTTCTTTTGAAAGTGGAAACATACCATAATGGCCCCCATCTTTTGATATCATTTCAGGGCTTAAAAAAAATAAAAAAAATAAAAAAATAAATGTCGGTGCTCTTTTTTGCGGGATGTAAGGTAACTCTGCAGCTGATTTGAGTCGAGGCTCCTCGTGATTAAAGAGGCCACTTTAGTCGCTGCTAACTTCCCCACAAGAGCCTCTTCTTCCCCATCTTCTTATCCGCCATCACGTCGTCCTGGACCGCGTTTATTGTTGCGCTGACTCACAACAAAAACCGGTAGTGGTTAATCTTGCACTGCAAGTGTTTGCAGAGACACTGTTTTGTTTATTTATTTTAGAGATGTCCGATAATATCAGCCTGCCGAAACAGGCTTGTAGGGATGAAATAGCCCCTGCGTTTTTTCCTGACCAAACCGATTTAATGAAATCCCCCGAAAAACAGGCAAACCTGGGAAACAGGCTTGCAGGGATTAAATAGCCCCTGTGTTTTTTCCTTACCAAATCTATTTAATAAAATCCCCCGAAGAGCAGGGAAACCTGCGAAACAGGCTTTTAGGGATGAAATAGCCCCTGTGTTTTTTCCTGACCAAATCGATTTAATAAAATCCCCTAAAGAGCAAGGAAACCTGTGAAACAGAATTGTAGGGAAGAAATAGCCCCTGTGTTTTTTCCTGACCAAATCCATTTAATAAAATCCCCTAAAGTGCAAGGAAACCTGCGAAACAGGCTTGTAGGGATGAAATAGCCCCTGTGTTTATTCCTGACCAAGTCAATTGAATAAAATCCCCCAAAGAGCAGGGAAACCTGCGAAACAGGCTTGTAGGGAAGAAATAGCCCCTGTGTTTTTTCCTGACCAAAATGATTTAATAAAATCCCCTAAAGAGCAAGGAAACCTGTGAAACAGAATTGTAGGGATGAAATAGCCTCTGTGTTTATTCCTGACCAAGTCGATTTAATAAAATCCCCCGAAGAGCAGGGAAACCTGCGAAACAGGCTTGTAGGGATGAAATTGCCTCCGTGTTTTTTCCTGACCAAATCGATTTACTAAAATCCCATAATGAGCAGGGAAACCTGCAAAACAGGCTTGTAGGGAAGAAATAGCCCCTGTGTTTTTTCCTGACCAAAATGATTTAATAAAATCCCCTAAAGAGCAAGGAAACCTGCGAAACAGGCTTGTAGGGATGAAATAGCCTCTGTGTTTATTCCTGACCAAGTCAATTTAACAAAATCCCCCGAAGAGCAGGGAAACCTACGAAACAGGCTTGTAGGGATGAAATAGCCCCTGCGTTTTTTTCCTGACCAAACCGATTTAATTAAATCCCCCGAAAAGCAGGCAAACCTGCGAAACAGGCTTGCAGGGATGAAATAGCCCTTGTGTTTTTTTCCTGACCAAATCGATTTAATAAAATCCCCTACAGTGCAAGGAAAACTGCGAAACAGGCTTGTAGGGATGAAATAGCCTCTGTGTTTATTCCTGACCAAATCAATTTAATAAAATCCCGTAAAGAGCAAGGAAACCTGCGAAACAGGCTTGTAGGGAGGAAATAGCCTCTGTATTTATTCCTGACCAAGTCGATTTAATAAAATCCCCCGAAGAGCAGGGAAACCTGCGAAACAGGCTTGTAGGGATGAAATTGCCTCCGTGTTTTTTCCTGACCAAATCGATTTACTAAAATCCCATAATGAGCAGGGAAATCTGCAAAACAGGCTTGTAGGGAAGAAATAGCCCCTGTGTTTTTTCCTGACCAAAATGATTTAATAAAATCCCCTAAAGAGCAAGGAAACCTGCGAAACAGGCTTGTAGGGATGAAATAGCCTCTGTGTTTATTCCTGACCAAGTCGATTTAATAAAATCCCCCGAAGAGCAGCATCGGCCTGCCGATAAATGCTTTAAAATGTATTATCGGAAATTATCGGTATCGGTTTTTTTAATATCGGTATCGTTTTTTTTTTAATTTTATTTTATTTAGTTTTTTTTTTTAATTAAATCAACATAAACACAAGATACACTTACAATTAGTGCACCAACCCAAAAAAACTCCCTCCCCCATTTACACTCATTCACACAAAAGGGTTGTTTCTTTCTGTTATTAATATTTTGGTTCCTACATTATATATCAATATATATCAATACAGTCTGCAAGGGATACAGTCCGTAAGCACACATGATTGTGGGTGCTGCTGGTTCACTAATAGTACTAACTTTTAACACTTCATTTTACTCATTTTCATTCATTACTCGTTTCTATGTAACTGTTTTTATATTGTTTTACTTTCTTTTTTTATTCAAGAAAATGTTTTTAATTTATTTATCTTATTTTATTTTTATTACTTTTTTAAAAAAAGGACCTTATCTATATATATACTGTCACATATACTGTATATATTGTAAAATTGTACATGGTCATTGGTATATATTGTATATATGTTATAGACATAATATAATATATCTGTATATATATTATTCTGTACACATATTATGTATATATTCGTCTATAACCCAAAATGTTGAAAGAGCCATATTGGACCAAAAATACAAAAAAAAAAATCTGTCTGGAGCCGCAAAAAATGAAAAGCCATATTACATACAGATAGTGTGTCATGAGATATAAATTTAATCAAGAAGACTTAAAAGAAACTAAATGAGCTCAAATATAGCTACAAATGAGGCATTATGATGCAATATGTACATATAGCTAGCCTAAATAGCATGTTAGCATCGATTAGCTCGCAGTCACGCAGTGACCAAATATGTCTGATTAGCACTCCACACAAGTCAATAACATCAACAAAACTCACCTTTCATGCACAACCTTAAAAGTTTGGTGGACAAAATGAGACGGAAAAAGAAGTGGCGTAAAACACGTCATAGAAAGTCGGAGAAAGTTATACATGTAAACAAACTACGGTGAGTTCAAGCAGGCCCGGCCCTAACCAATCTGGCGCCCTAGGCAAGATTTTAGGTGGCGCCCCCCCACATCGGCAGTGAAGTGTATATACTCACAAGAACCCGAATAGCTTTGTCTTTGACCTTTTTTTTTACTTAAAGAAAGCAAATTAACAATCAGAATAGTTAACAAGATTAAAAAAAATATGAATAAATAAATGAATGGAAAAAATAAAAAATGAATATATGAAAAACAATATTTTTTACATACATATTGCTTAATTTACAATAATGATGTGCACTTTAACAACTAGGCTTACAACTATACCTAATATATAAAGGGGTGGAAAAGTGACTATTACCTGCAGGGCAAACATTAGCTAACCAGAAGGCAATAACAATGTAAACAAAAAACACCTGCTTAAAAGATCTAATACAAATGTCCCTGAGGAATGTAAGGTGGGAGTACTGTAATTACCTAACGTTACATTATTATTTTCCATAACAATTTAGCCCCCTCCACAATATTAACCCGACGTTAAAACAGAACTAGCTATTTATTGATTAGCAATTGCCGAATCATGTAACATTAGCTTAATGCTAAAAAGCCAAGTTACTATCACATTCTGTAACAGACAAATAATTTCATGTAGGCTAACGTTACCTACCTGCTACCTCTTGTCTTTTTCTCGTTTCTCATCCTCTTCTTTTCTCTTTTTTCTTCCCTGGGCACCTGACAGTTTTGGCCGTTTTGACATCATGTGTTGATTTTTTGATGTGGTGACGTCCAAAAAGAGTCATGATACGGGAAGGGAGGGGGCGCACCGTGTGAGGGGAGAGGTGGGGGCGTAATGTTGTAACAAATAATATTTCTAATAAATAGGCTTTACTTTGCATTTTAATTAACGTGGGATTATTTTTTGTATTTAGAAATAATAGTACCAACTTTTTTTTTTTTTTTTTTTTCTCTCCAACATTTGTGGCACTGGCGTGGCGCCCCCTGATGGACGGCGCCCTTAGCATTTGCCTATACGGCCTATGCCACGGGCCGGCCCTGCATGTAAACAAACTACGGTGAGTTCAAGGACCGCCAAAATTAGTAGGACAAAACGGCGCTCGCCAAATACTCGAATCAGTGAAGCATGTTTAGTATAAACAGTGTGCTTTATAACAACTAAGGAGATTTGTGTCATGTTTGTCCTCCTACAGAAACCATATTAAAACAAAAAAATAGATTGTTTTCCCCTCATCTTTTTCCATTTTTCATACATTTCTGAAAAAGCTCCAGAGAGCCACTAGGGCGGCGCTAAAGAGCCGCGGGTTGCCGACCCCTGGTCTATATGTTGGATTTTTTTTGTATCGCTATATTAGTCTATTTATACCTGCATTGTCCTTTCCATCCTTACACTTTCCATCATTGTAACTGAGCTACTGTGTTGAACATTTTCCCTTGTGGATCATTAAAGTTTGTCTAAGTCTAAGTCTATCTTCACCATGCCCGGTTGTCCAAATTAGGCATAATAATGTGTTAAATCCACGACTGTATATATAGCAGTATCGGTTGATATCGGCAGGGGCGCCGCTAGGGATTTTGGGCCCCATGAAAAGAATCTTTACAGGGCCCCCAACACAGTGTTATTATTTTTTCTGTATTATAATTTCATCATCATTAGGGGCCTCTCTGTCATGATCCGTTACCCGGATCATGGCATGATTTATGTTGATTATGTTTCTGCTTTAGTCTGTTTCCTGGGTGCACACTCTTTCCCTGTTTATTCTTGGTTTCCATGGGCACTGATTCTCCTCACCTGTCTTAGTTTTGGCAATTAGTGTTTCCACCAGGTGTTTTGGCTAATCACTCCCCTTTATAGTTTCCTGTCACCCAGCAGTAAGTGCTGGGTCAATGTTTGCTCTATGCAACATTTACGTTTCCCCTGGTTTTCGCCTCATCGTAAGTTTGTGCACGCTAGCATTCCTTGTTTATCACCCTTGGTGACATTTTGGTTTTTGTTTAGCTCCACGCTTGCTAGCGTCCTCAGTTTTCGTATTTTTGTCCTGCCTTTTATTTATTAAAATACTTAAATCTTACCTGTACGCCGCTCCTCATTGTCTTCTGCCTTGGAAGGAACACGACAACCACAACCATGCGTCCAAGACGTAACACTCTCTGGGCCCCCTCCATCATGGGCCCCTAGAATCCGTCTCCTTTACCCCCCCCTTTTCGGCGCCCCTGGATATCAGTATCGGTAATTAAGAGTTGGACGATATCGGAATATCGGATATTGGCAAAAAGCCATTATCGGACATTCCTAATTTATTTATTTTTAATTTTTTTTTTAGTGTGAATGTTGTCTGTCTATCTGTGTTGGCCCTGGGATGAGGTGGCGACTTGTCCAGGGTGTACGCCGCCTTCCGCCCGATTGTAGCTGAGATAGGCTCCAGCGCCCCCCGTGACCCCGAAGGGAATAAGCGGTAGAAAATGGATGGATGGATAGGGGCCTCTCTGGGCCCCCTCCATCATGGGCCCCTAGAATCCGTCTCTTTTACCCCCCCCCTTTTCGGCGCCCCTGGATATCGGTATCGGTAATTAAGAGTTGGACGATATCGGAATATCGGATATTGGCAAAAAGCCATTATCGGACATTCCTAATTTATTTTTTTTATTTATTTTTTTTAGTGTGAACGTTGTCTGTCTATCTGTGTTGGCCCTGGGATGAGGTGGCGACTTGTCCAGGGTGTACGCCGCCTTCCGCTTGATTGTAGCTGAGATAGGCTCCAGCGCCCCCCGCGACCCCGAAGGGAATAAGCGGTAGAAAATGGATGGATGGATAGGGGCCTCTCTGGGCCCCCTCCATCATGGGCCCCTAGAATCCGTCTCCTTTACCCCACCCCTTTTCGGCGCCCCTGGATATCGGTATCGGTAATTAAGAGTTGGACGATATCGGAATATCGGATATTGGCAAAAAGCCATTATCGGACATTCCTAATTTATCTTTTTTTTTTTTTTTTTTTGTGTGAATATTGTCTGTCTATCTGTGTTGGCCCTGGGATGAGGTGGCGACTTGTCCAGGGTGTACGCCGCCTTCCGCCCGATTGTAGCTGAGATAGGCTCCAGCGCCCCCCGCGACCCCGAAGGGAATAAGCGGTAGAAAATGGATGGATGGATAGGGGCCTCTCTGGGCCCCCTCCATCATGGGCCCCTAGAATCCGTCTCCTTTACCCCCCCCTTTTCGGTGCCCCTGGATATTCGGTATCGGTAATTAAGAGTTGGACGATATCGGAATATCGGATATTGGAAAAAAGCCATTATCGGACCTTCCTCATTTATTTTATTTTTATTTCTTTTTTAGTGTGAATGTTGTCTGTCTATCTGTGTTGGCCCTGGGATGAGGTGGCGACTTGTCCAGGGTGTACACCGCCTTCCGCCCGATTGTAGCTGAGATAGGCTCCAGCGCCCCCCGCGACCCCGAAGGGAATAAGCGGTAGAAAATGGATGGATGGATAGGGGCCTCTCTGGGCCCCCTCCATCATGGGCCCCTAGAATCCGTCTCCTTTACCCCCCCCCCCCCTTTTCGGTACCCCTGGATATCGGTATCGGTAATTAAGAGTTGGACGATATCGGAATATCGGATATTGGCAAAAAGCCATTATCGGACATTCCTAATTTATTTTTTTATTTATTTATTTTTAGTGTGAACGTTGTCTGTCTATCTGTGTTGGCCCTGGGATGAGGTGGCGACTTGTCCAGGGTGTACGCCGCCTTCCGCCCGATTGTAGCTGAGATAGGCTCCAGCGCCCCCCGCGACCCCGAAGGGAATAAGCGGTAGAAAATGGATGGATGGATAGGGGCCTCTCTGGGCCCCCTCCATCATGGGCCCCTAGAATCCGTCTCCTTTACCCCCCCCTTTTCGGTGCCCCTGGATATCGGTATCGGTA
This sequence comes from Nerophis lumbriciformis, assembly GCF_033978685.3. Taxonomy (NCBI): domain Eukaryota; kingdom Metazoa; phylum Chordata; class Actinopteri; order Syngnathiformes; family Syngnathidae; genus Nerophis; species Nerophis lumbriciformis. Next base: position 51,405,435 of record NC_084555.2, on the reverse strand, counting down.
ATTAAGAGTTGGACGATATCGGAATATCGGATATTGGCAAAAAAGCCATTATCGGACATTCCTAATTTATTTATTTTTATTTTTTTCTTAGTGTGAATGTTGTCTGTCTATCTGTGTTGGCCCTGGGATGAGGTGGCGACTTGTCCAGGGTGTACGCCGCCTTCCGCCCGATTGTAGCTGAGATAGGCTCCAGCGCCCCCCGCGACCCCGAAGGGAATAAGCGGTAGAAAATGGATGGATGGATAGGGGCCTCTCTGGGCCCCCTCCATCATGGGCCCCTAGAATCCGTCTCCTTTACCCCCCCCTTTTCGGTGCCCCTGGATATTCGGTATCGGTAATTAAGAGTTGGACGATATCGGAATATCGGATATTGGAAAAAAGCCATTATCGGACCTTCCTCATTTATTTTATTTTTATTTCTTTTTTAGTGTGAATGTTGTCTGTCTATCTGTGTTGGCCCTGGGATGAGGTGGCGACTTGTCCAGGGTGTACACCGCCTTCCGCCCGATTGTAGCTGAGATAGGCTCCAGCGCCCCCCGCGACCCCGAAGGGAATAAGCGGTAGAAAATGGATGGATGGATAGGGGCCTCTCTGGGCCCCCTCCATCATGGGCCCCTAGAATCCGTCTCCTTTACCCCCCCCCCCCCTTTTCGGTACCCCTGGATATCGGTATCGGTAATTAAGAGTTGGACGATATCGGAATATCGGATATTGGCAAAAAGCCATTATCGGACATTCCTAATTTATTTTTTTATTTATTTATTTTTAGTGTGAACGTTGTCTGTCTATCTGTGTTGGCCCTGGGATGAGGTGGCGACTTGTCCAGGGTGTACGCCGCCTTCCGCCCGATTGTAGCTGAGATAGGCTCCAGCGCCCCCCGCGACCCCGAAGGGAATAAGCGGTAGAAAATGGATGGATGGATAGGGGCCTCTCTGGGCCCCCTCCATCATGGGCCCCTAGAATCCGTCTCCTTTACCCCCCCCTTTTCGGTGCCCCTGGATATCGGTATCGGTAATTAAGAGTTGGACGATATCGGAATATCGGATATTGGCAAAAAAGCCATTATCGGACATTCCTAATTTATTTATTTTTATTTTTTTCTTAGTGTGAATGTTGTCTGTCTATCTGTGTTGGCCCTGGGATGAGGTGGCGACTTGTCCAGGGTGTACGCCGCCTTCCGCCCGATTGTAGCTGAGATAGGCTCCAGCGCCCCCCGCGACCCCGAAGGGAATAAGCGGTAGAAAATGGATGGATGGATAGGGGCCTCTCTGGGCCCCCTCCATCATGGGCCCCTAGAATCCGTCTCCTTTACCCCCCCCTTTTCGGTGCCCCTGGATATCGGTATTGGTAATTAAGAGTTGGACGATATCGGAATATCGGATATTGGCAAAAAAGCCATTATCGGACATTCCTAATTTATTTTATTTATTTATTTTTTTAGTGTGAATGTTGTCTGTCTATCTGTGTTGGCCCTGGGATGAGGTGGCGACTTGTCCAGGGTGTACGCCGCCTTCCTCCCATGTGCAGCTGAAATAGGCGACAGCACACCCCCCCCCCCCCCCCCCCCGCCACCCCAAAAGGGACAAGCGGTATAAAATGGATGGATGGATGGACAAACAAATCCTGCACTGTGTGAGGCTATTAGGAATAACAAAACAAATAAAAAGTAAATAAATTAAAAAAAAAGTGGAGTTCCTCTCATCCTGGGCCCTCCTGTTTATCAAGAGGCCCTCATAAACATCGGCGCGGTTAATAAAGTGCGCGCGCTGCAGCGGTGACGTCACCAAGGAGGAGGAGGAGGAGGAGGAGGAGGAGGGGGCGGGAGACATGTGTCCCGTGGCGTGGACGTGGAGTGACCGAACACAACTCGGTTCTGCGCGCATTGTCACCGATGCCCCGCCTCTGCTCGCACGCTGCCTTAAACCCGGCAGCCCGGAGCCAGAACCGAGCTGCATCCAATTAAGGCGGACTCTCGCCGGGGCAGGTTGCACCATCAAGGGGGGTCTTGGGAAAAAAAAAAAAAAAAAAAAAGGCAAAATCCAATTCCTCCCTGCAGGACAATGTCGATGAGCCCCAAGCATACGACCCCCTTTTCAGTGTCCGACATCCTGAGTCCTCTGGAGGAGAGCTACAAGAAGGCGGGCATGGACCACGGGAGCGGCGCGCAGCTGCAGGCGAGCTACCGGCAGCCGCAGGTGTCCCAGGCGGCCATGCAGCAGCACCACATGGGCCACAACGGCGGCGTGTCGGCGGCGGCGGCGGCCTACCACATGAGCGCCGCCGGGGTGCCGCAGCTGTCCCACGCCGCCGCCGCCGCCGCCGCGGTGGGCGGCTACTGCAACGGCAACATGGGCGAGCTGGCGCCCTACCAGGACGGCATGAGGGGCAGCGCCACGGCCGCGGGCTGGTACGGAGCCAACCCGGACCCCCGGTTCTCCACCAGTGAGTTCGCCCGCCGGTCCGATGGACCTGGCCGGACGCTAGCCGGCATTTCAGTCGGCGTTTTTGTTCATGAATCCCGGTGGTCAATTCACAGTAAATTACTGTGACAATAACATTTACGCTCATTTAAATGTAATTTGTTGTACTATTTTCATTACAACTTTTTACTGTCTTATTTTTTTACAGTCAACTGTTGGAATATTTCAAATATTCTGCATTTATATTCAACTTTATTATCATATTCTCCATTTTGTTCTAAAATTCGCTTTTATTCTCATATTTATATTTGTTTTAAAATCCAAAAATCTTTATCTTTCAAATCAATATTATGCATTTAAAATAAACTTTATTTTAATATTCTCAATTTTCTTCTAAAATTCGCTTTTATTCTCATATACATTTTTATATGAAACTTTATATGATGTTATATGATATATATGTTATATGATATATATGTTATATGATGTTATATGTTATATATGTTATATATGTTATATGTTATATGATATATATGTTATATAATGTTTTATATGAAACTTTATTGTAATATGTAATATTCGTTTCTATACCTATTTAATCTCAAACCAGTACTATATTATGTCAGAATAAATATGTATGTAATGGTGCGACTACATAATAAATATGTAATCTTTATCAAATGTGTGCAGAGAAATGTGACAAAAGGGTAGAATCCGGAACTATACTACATAATAATAATGATAACAATATTAAAATAGGTGCAAATATTTGATTATACTACAAATTGTAAGTATTGTTTGTTTGTTTGTTTACATATGTCATATCATCGTATGAAACTATTCTCAATTTTCTTTTAAAATTTGCTTTTATTCTCATATAAATTTTTATATGAAATTTTATTGTGGTATGTAATATTCGTTTCTACACCTATTTAATCTCAAACCAGTACTATATTATGTCAGAATAAATATGTATGCAATGGTGCGACTCCATAATAAATATGTTAAAAAAAAAGTGCTAAAATATTTATCAAATGTGTGCAGAGAAATGTGACAAAAGGGGAGAATGCGGGACTATACTATATAATAATAATGATAATAATATTAAAATAGGTTCAAATATTTGATTATGCTACTAATTGTAAGTAGTGTTTGTTTACATATGTCATATCATCATATGAAACTATTCTCCATTTTGTTCTAAAATTCGCTTTTATTCTCATATTTATATTTGTTTTAAAATCCAAAAATCTTTATCTTTCAAATCAATATTATGCATTTAAAATAAACTTTATTTTAATATTCTCAATTTTCTTCTAAAATTCGCTTTTATTCTCATATACATTTTTATATGAAACTTTATTGTAATATGCAATATTCGTTTCTACACCTATTTAATCTCAAACCAGTACTATATTATGTCAGAATAAATATGGTGCGACTACATAATAAATATGGTAAAAAAAAAAGTGCTAAAATATTTATCAAATGTGTGCAGAGAAATGTGACAAAAGGGGAGAATGCGGGACTATACTATATAATAATAATGATAATAATATTAAAATAGGTGCAAATATTTGATTATACTACAAATTGTAAGTATTGTTTGTTTGTTTGTTTACATATGTCATATCATCATATGAAACTATTCCCCATTTTGTTCTAAAATTCGCTTTTATTCTCATATTTATATTTGTTTTAAAATCCAAAAATCTTTATCTTCCAAACCAATATTCTGCATTTAAAATAAACTTAATTTTAAAATTCTCAATTTTCTTCTAAAATTCGCTTTTATTCTCATATAAATTTGTATATGAAATTTTATTGTGGTATGTAATATTCGTTTCTACACCTATTTAATCTCAAACCAGTACTATATTATGTCAGAATAAATATGGTGCGACTCCATAATAAATATGTTTAAAAAAAAAAGTGCTAAAATATTTATCAAATGTGTGCAGAGAAATGTGACAAAAGGGGAGAATGCGGGACTATACTATATAATAATAATGATAATAATATTAAAATAGGTGCAAATATTACAAATTGTAAGTATTGTTTGTTTGTTTGTTTACATATGTCATATCATCATATGAAACTATTCTCCATTTCGTTCTAAAATTCGCTTTTATTGTCATATTTGCATTTGTTTTAAAATCCAAAAATCTTTATCTTTCAAATCAATATTCTGCATTTAAAATACACTTTATTTTAATATTCTCAATTTTCTTCTAAAATTCGCTTTTATTCTCATATACATTTTTATATGAAACTTTATTGTAATATGTAATATTCGTTTCTACGCCTATTTAATCTCAAACCAGTACTATATTATGTTAGAATAAATATGGTGCGACTACATAATAAATATGTAATCTTTATCAAATGAGTGCAGAGAAATGTGACTAAAGGGGAGAATCCGGAACTAAACTACATAATAATAATGATAATAATATTAAAATATGTGCAAATATTTGATTATACTACTAATTGTAAGTAGTGTTTGTTTGTTTGTTTACATATGTCATATCATCATATTAAACTATTCTCCATTTTGTTCTAAAATTTGCTTTTATTCTCATATTCACATGTGTTTTAAAATCCAAAAATCTTTATCTTTCAAATCAATATTATGCATTTAAAATAAACTTTATTTTAATATTCTCAATTTTCTTCTAATATTCGCTTGTATTCTCATATACATTTGTATATGAAACTTTATTGTGGTATGCAATTTTCGTTTTTCTACACCTATTTAATCTCAAACCAGTACTATATTATGTCAGAATAAATGTGTATGTAATGGTGCGACTACATAATAAATATGTTAAAATAGTGCTGAAATATTTATCAAATGTGTGCAGAGAAATGTGACAAACGGGTAGAATCCGGAACTATATTATATAATAATAATGATAATATTATTAAAATAGGTTCAAATATTTGATTATACTACTAATTGTAAGTTTTGTTTGTTTGTTTACATATGTCATACCATCATATCATTTGTTGTACTATTTTGATTACAACTTTTTACTGTCTTATTTTTTTTACAGTCAAGTGTTGGAATATTTCGAATATTCTGCATTTATATTCAACTTTATTTTTCATAGTCTCCATTTTGTTCTAAAATTCGCTTTTATTCTCATATTTATGTATATATATATATATATATATATATATATATATATATATATATATATATATATATATATATATATATATATATATATATATATATATATATTTATTACACTTTGTTTTAAAATCCAAAAATCTTTAGCTTTCAAATCAATATTCTGCATTTAAAATAAACTTTATTTTAATATTCTCAATTTTCTTCTAAAATTCGCTTTTTTTCTCATATACATTTTTATATGAACCTTTACTGTGGTATGCAATTTTCGTTTTTCTACACCTATTTAATCTCAAACCAGTACTATATTATGTCAGAATAAATGTGTATGTAATGGTGCGATTTCATAACAAATATGTTAAAAAAGTGCTGAAATATTTATTAAATGTGTGCAGAGAAATGTGACAAACGGGTAGAATCCGGATAATAATAATAATAATGATAATATTATTAAAATAGGTGCAAATATTTGATTATACTACAAATTGTAAGTAGTGTTTGTTTGTTTACATATGTCATATCATCATATCATTTGTTGTACTATTTTGATTACAACTTTTTACTGTCAAGTGTTGAAACCTATGGAATATTTCGTTCATTCATATTCAACTTGATTTTAATATTCTCAATTTTGTTTTAAAATTCGCTTTTATTCTCATATTTATCTTTTTTTTTAAAAATTAGACTTTGTTTTAAAATCCAAAAATATTTATCTTTCAAATCAATATTCATCTTGATATGAAACTTTATTGTAATATGTAATATTCGTTTTTGTACTCAAAACAGTCAGAATAAATATGCACGTAATGGTGCGACTGAATCAATATTCTGCATTTAAAATAAACTTTATTTTAATATTCTCAATTGTGTTCTAAAATTCGCTTTTATTCTCATATATATTTTCATATAAAACTTTCTTGTGGTATGTAATATTCGTTTTTGTACACCTATTTAATCTCAAACCAGTACTATATTTATATATATATTTTTTATTAGACTTTGTTTTAAAATCCAAAAATCTTTATCTTTCAAATCAATATTCTGCATTTAAAATAAACTTTATTTTAATATTCTCAATTGTGTTCTAAAATTCGCTTTTATTCTCATACACAGTTTTATATGAAACTTTATTGTGGTATGTAATATTCGTTTTTCTACACCTATTTAATCTCAAACCAGTACTATATTATGTCAGAATAAATATGTATGTAATGGTGCGACTACATAATAAATATGTTTTTAAAAAAAAGTGCTGAAATATTTATCAAATTTGTGCAGATAAATGTGACAATCCGGAACTATACTATATAATAATGATAATAATATTAAAAATAGGTGCAAATATTTTATTATACTACTAATTGTAAGTAGTGTTTGTTTGTTTGTTTACATATGTCATATCATACAAAATAGGTTTATAAACTGAAGCTGTCAAATTAATTTTAACAAATAGAATTGACAACATATTGAAGGACAATAGTGGGGGAAAAAAGAAATATTGCTTTATTTACTATACTGTGAAGTCTATTTTTTGGTGAATAATGAAATAATCTTACTCGTAATGAACGAAAATAGATCCTCAAAGTGGATTGATTTGAATAATAATATTGAGGGGACACATTTTGAAATGGTCAAATGTTGAATAAATAGAAGCAATATGCATAAAGTGAAGTATTTTTGTTCCACCCGCCAGTTTCCCGCTTCATGGGCTCCTCCTCGGGCATGAACATGGGCGGCATGGGCGGCCTGGGCTCCCTGGCGGAGGTCCACGCCAAGGGCATGGGCTCCCTGGCGTCCACCCCGCGGAGGAAGCGGCGGGTCCTCTTCTCCCAGGCGCAGGTCTACGAGCTGGAGCGACGCTTCAAGCAGCAGAAGTACCTCTCGGCCCCGGAGAGGGAGCACCTGGCCAGCATGATCCACCTCACCCCCACGCAGGTGAAGATCTGGTTCCAGAACCACCGCTACAAGATGAAGCGGCAGGCCAAGGACAAGGTGACCCAGCAGCAGATGCAGCCGGACGGGGGGTCGTGTCAGCAGCAGCAGCAGTCCCCGCGCAGGGTGGCGGTGCCCGTGCTGGTGAAGGACGGCAAGCCGTGCCAAGGCAGCGGGCAGCACACGCCCGCCGCCGCGCAGGCCCACCCGCACCCGCACCATCACCACCAGCACCCGCAGCAACACCCGCCGCAGGCCGCCAACGTCATGCTCATGTCCGCCGGCGGCAACCAGGCGCACCAGCAGCCGGTGGGCAGCGCCGGGCACTCCCCGGACTTGGGCCCGCACTCCTCCAGCCCGCCCGTGCTGCAGAGCCAGGTGCCCGGCCTCTCGCACCTCAACTCCCCCGGGGCCGAGTACGGCTCGGCGCTGCAGTGCTCGGCGCTCTTGTACGGCAGGACGTGGTGACCAAAACAAAACAAAACAAAACAAAACAAAACAAAAAACCAGAAAGACTTCTCTCTTTTTTCAAGCATTTTTGGACCAGTGCACAATACTTTTTTTCTACCAGAAGTGGAACGGTTGGGATTTATTTATGTAAATTATATTGAAAAACAACCCTGTAAAAATAGGCTTTCAAAGACTTTTTAATGTCAGCCGCTTAGATTTAGAATGTACTTTTTATTTGGGGTCCCAATATTGTACAGGTTTTTTTTCCTCTCTTTTTTGGACACTATTTGCCGACTTGTTGTCGTTTCCTTGGTATTTGTACGTCTCATTTATTTGTAACTTATAGATATTTGACCACGCAAAAAACAGTCCGACTAATAAATTATGGATGCAAGTTTGTGGAATATTTGCTCTCAAACAAGGAATGATAACAATAATAACACTAACTAGATGAGGCAATTCCTGAAGGAATTGCGTGCGAATGCGACCCCGGTAGGAAATGGATGGATGGATGGATGTTGACGTTGAACTTCAAAATGACTAATTGTTGAAATAGAGCACACAATTCCTGAACAGGCTGAATATTTCGAAGTTGGAACGGTTTGAATCGGATGAAAAATGTGGGAATTGTGGAACTTTGGGGAATGTCCCATTTATTTCAATGGGAATTTCCCCCCAAAATTGGGAATTTCGGGTAAAGCGGGAATTGTTTTGTTAAATGGTAAAAAAAAACTTAACTTGAATGGTCTGAATGAGTTGAAATGTTTGGTGTTGAATTTTTTTAAATCGGTCGAGAAATGTTGAATTTTAATTGAGAAATGGTATTCCTGGAATTTCGGAAAAACCAGGAATTTTTTCCAGTTAAAAAAACAACAACCTTGTTTAAGAGGAATGTTTAGACGGTGGAACGGTTAAAATACGTTGAAAAATGTGGAAGGGAGTAGTCGCCAGAAAAAAGGGTGGAAATAGGGCTTTGGAAAACCAGGAATTCTGGAAAATCCTGTATTTTTTGGAACTTGGAAAAAGGGAAAGTTTGAATTTCCAGGATGAGTGGAATGCGTTGAAGGTGGAATGGTTTGAATTGGTTGAAAAATGTGGAAACGGTGGAAGTTTGAAAAATGGACAATTCATTTTGAATGGGAAAAAATGTCCCGGAAAACCTGGAATTCTGGGAAATCTGGGAAATTTTGCAATTTGTCATGGGAAAAAACTTGAATGGTCTGAATTGGTTGGTGTCGAAGTTTTTCAAATCGGTCGAGAAATGTTGAAGTAGTAACATTTTTAATTGAGAAATTGTATTATGGAATACCTGGAATTTCGGGAAAAACTGGGAATTGTTTCCAGTTCAAAAAACAACTTTGTTTTTTGTCCTGATTAAGAGGAATTTTTTGACGGTGGAATGGTTGAAATGCGTTGAAAAATGTGGAGGGGGTAGTCGCCAGAAAAAAGGGTGGAAATAGGGCTTTGGAAAAGCAGGAATTCTAGAAAATCCTGGAATTTTTTTGAACTTGAAAAAGGGAAAGTTCAAATTTCCAGGATGAGTGGAATGTGGAAACGGTGGAAGTTTGAAAAACGGACAATTCATTTTGAATGGGAAAAATGTCCCAGAAAAGCTGGAATTCTGGGAAATCGGGGAATCTTTGCAATTTGTCAAGGGAAAACCCGTGATTCCCGAATAGGCGGAACAGTTTGAAGTTGAAACGGTTTGAATCGGATGAAAAATGTGGGAATTGTGGAAATTCCCATTCATTTCAATGGGAATTTCCCAAAAAATTGGTAATTTTGGGTAAAGCGGGATTTTCTTTTTTAAATGGTAAAAAAAAACTTGAATGGTCTAAATAAGTTGAATTGGTTGGTGTCGAAATTTTTCAAATCGTTCGAGAAATGTTGAAGTAGTAGCATTTTTAATTGAGAAATTGTATTATGGAATACCTGGAATTTCGGCAAAAACCGGGTATTTTTTCCAGTTCAAAAAACAACTGTGTTTTTTTCCTGATTAAGAGGAATGTTTTGACGGTGGAACGGTTAAAATGCGTTGAAAAATGTGGAAGGGGTAGTCGCCAGGAAATAAGGGTGGAAATAGGGCTTTGGAAAAGCAGGAATTCTTGAAAATCCTGGAATTTTTTGGAACTTGGAAAAATTAGAAATTAACATTTCCAGGATGAGTGGAATGTGTTGAAGGTAGAATCGATTGAATAAGTTAGAAAATGTGGAAACGGTGGAAGTATGAAAAATGGCCAATTCATTTCAATGGGAAAAATGTCCCGAAAAACCTGGAATTCTGGGAAACCTGGGAATTTTTGCAATTTGTCAAGGGAAAGCCCGCAATTCTCGAATAGGCTGAACAGTTTGAAGTTGGAACGGTTTGAATTGGATGAAAAATGTGGGAATTGTGGAAATTCCCATTCATTTGAATGGGAATTTCCCCCAAAATTGGGAATTTCGGGTAAAGCGTGATTTTTTTTTAAATGGTAAAAAACTTGAATGGTCTGAATGAGTTGAATTGGTTGGTGTCATAATTTTTAAAATTGGTCGAGAAATGTTGAAGTAGTAACATTTTTAATTGAAAATTGTATTATGGAATATCTGGAATTTCGGCAAAAACCGGGAATTTTTTCCAGTTCAAAAAACAACTTTGTTTTTTGTCCTGATTAAGAGGAATGTTTTGATGGTGGAACGGTTAAAATGTGTTGAAAAATGTGGAGGGGTTGGTTGCCAGGAAAAAAGGGTGGAAATAGGGCTATGAAAAACCAGGAATTCTGGAAAACCCTGGAATTTTTTTGAACTTGGAAAAAGGGTATGTTTGAATATCCAGGATGAGTGGAATGCGTTGAAGGTGGAATGGTTTGAATAGGTTGAAAAATGTGGAAACGGTGGAAGTTTGAAAAACGGACAATTCATTTTGAATGGGAAAAATGTCCTGGAAAACCTGGAATTCTGGTAAATCAGGGAATTTCTAGAATGTGTCAAGGGAAAGCCCGCAATTCCATAATAGGCTGAACAGTTGGACGTTGGAACGCTTTGAATCGGATGAAAAATGTGGGAATTGTGGAAATTCCCTTTCATTTCAATGGGAATTTCCCAAAAAATTGGGAATTTTGGGTGAAGCGGGAATTTTTTTTTTAAATGGTAAAAAACTTGAATGGTCTGAATGAGTTGAATTGGTTGGTGTTGACATTTTTCAAATCGGTCGAGAAATGTTGAAGTAGTAACATTTTTAATTGAGAAATTGTATAACGGAATACTTAGAATTTCGGGAAAACCGGGATTTTTTTTCCAGTTCGAAAAACAACTTTTGTTTTTGTCCTGATTAAGAGGAATGTTTTGACGGAGGAACGGTTGAAATGCGTTAAAAAATGTGAAAGGGGTAGTCGCCAGGAAAAAAGGGTGGAAATAGGGCTTTGGAAAAGCAGGAATTTTGGAAAATCCTAGAATTTTTTTTAACTTGAAAAAAAGGAGTTTGAATTTCCAGAATGAGTGAAATGTGTTGAAGGTGGAATGGTTTAAATAAGTCGAAAAATGTGGGAATGGTGGAAGATTGAAAAAAAGCCAATTCATTTTCAATGGGTAAAATGTCCCGGAAAACCTGGAATTCTGGGAAATCTGGGATTTTTTTGCAATTTTTCAAGGCAAAGCCTGCGATTCTCGAATAAGATGAACAATTTGAATTTGGAATGAATTGAATCGGATGAAAAATGTTGGAATTGTGGAAATTCCCATTAATTTCAATGGGAATTTCCCCCAAAATTGGGAATTGCGGGTAAAGCGAGAATTGTTTTTTTTTTAAATGGTAAACAACTTAAATGCGTTGAAATGGTTGGTGTTGAAATTTTTCAAATCAGTGGAGAAATGTTGAAGTAGTAACATTTTTAATTGAGAAATTGTATTACCGAATACCTGGAATTTCGGGAAAATTGGGAATTTTTTCCAGTTAAAAAAAAATACTTTGTTTTTTGTCCTGATTAAGAGGACTGTTTTGAAGGTGGAATGGTTAAAATATGTTGAAAAATGTGGAGGGAGTAGTCGCCAGAACAAAGGGTGGAAATAGGGCTATGGAAAACCAGGAACTCTGGAAAATCCTGGATTTTTTGGAAATTGGAAAAAGGGGAAAATTGAATTTCCAGAATGAGTGGAATGCGTTAAAGGTGGAATGGTTTGAATATGTTGAAAAATGTGGAAACGGTGAAAGTTTGAAAAATTGACAATTCATTTTGAATGGGAAAAATGTCCTGGAAAACCTGGAATTCTGGGAAATCTGGGAATTTTTGCAATTTGTCAAGGGAAAGCCCACGATTCCTGAATAGGCTGAACAGATTGAAGTTGGAATGCTTTGAATCGGATGAAAAATGTGGGGATTGTGGAAATTCCCATTCATTTCAACGGGAATTTCTCAAAAAATTGGGAATTTTGGGTAAAGCGGGAATTTTTTTTTTTAATGGTAAAAAACTTGAATGGTCTGAATGAGTTGAATTGGTTGGTGTTGAAGTAGTAACATTTTTAATTGAGAAATGGTATTACGGAATACCTGGAATTTCGGGAAAACCGGGATTTTTTTCCAGTTCAGAAAACAACTTCGTTTTTTGTCCTGATTAAGAAAAATGTTTTGATGGTGTTTTGAACGGTTGAAATGCGTTGAAAATTGTGGAGGGGGGTAGTCGCCAGAAAAAAGGGTGGAAATACGGCTTTGGAAAACCAAGAATTATGGAAAATCCTGGAATTTGTTTGAACTTGGAGAAAGAGGAAGTTTGAATTTCCAGAATGGTGAAATATGTTGAAGGGGGAATGGTTTGAATATGTTGAAAAATGTGGAAACGGTGGAAGTTTGAAAAATTTACAATTCATTTTGAATGGGAAAAATGTCCTGGAAAACTTGGAATTTTGGGAAATCTGGGAATTTTTGCAATTTGTCAAGGGAAAGCCCACAATTAATAAATAGGCTGAACAGTTTGAAGTTGGAACGGTTTGAATTGGATGAAAAATGTGGGAATTGTGGAAATTCCCGTTCATTTCAATGGGAATTTCTCAAAAAATTGGGAATTTTGGGTATAGCGGGAACTATTTTTTTAATGGTAAAAAACTTGAATCAATCAATCAATCAATCAATCAATGTTTATTTATATAGCCCTAAATCACAAGTGTCTCAAAGGGCTGCACAAGCCACAACGACATCCTCGGTACAAAGCCCACATAAGGGCAAGGAAAAACTCACCCCAGTGGGACGTCGATGGTCTGAATGAGTTGAATTGGTTGGTGTTGAATTTTTTTCAAATCAGTGGAGAAATGTTGAAGTAGTAACATTTTTAATTGAGAAATGGTATTACGGAATACCTGGAATTTCGGGAAAACCGGGAAATTTTTCCAGTTCAGAAAACAACTTTGTTTTTGTCCTGATTAAGAAAAATGTTTTGATGGTGTTTTGAACGGTTGAAATGCGTTGAAAATTGTGACGGGGGTAGTCGCCAGAAAAAAGGGTGGAAATACGGCTTTGGGAAACCAAGAATTATGGAAAATCCTGGAATTTGTTTGAACTTGGAAAAAGAGGAAGTTTGAATTTCCAGAATGGTGAAATATGTTGAAGGTGGAATGGTTAGAATATGTTGAAAAATCTGGAAACGGTGAAAGTTTGAAAAATTGACAATTCATTTTGAATGGGAAAAATGTCCTGGAAAACCTGGAATTCTGGGAAATCTGGGAATTTTTGCAATTTGTCAAGGGAAAGCCCACGATTAACAAACTGGCTTAACAGTTTGAAGTTGGAACGGTTTGAATCGGATGAAAAATGTGGGAATTGTGGAAATTCCAATTCATTTCAATGGGAATTTAATCCAAAATTGGGAATTTCGGGTAAAGCGGGAATTGTTTTTTTAAATGGTAAAAAACTTGAATGGTCTGAATGAGTTGAAATGGTTGGTGTTGATTTTTTTCAAATCGGTCGAGAAATGTTGAAGTAGCAACATTTTTAATTGAGAAATTGTATTATGGAATACCTGGAATTTCGGGAAAACCGGGAATTTTTTCCAGTTAAAAAAAAAAAAAAAAAACTTTGTTTTTTGTCCTGATTAAGAGGAATGTTTTGACGGTGGAACGGTTAAAATGCGTTGAAAAATGTGGAAGGGGTCGTTGCCAGAAAAAAGGGTGGAATTAGGGCTTTGGAAAAGCAGGAATTCTGGAAAATCCTGGAATTTTTTTGAACTTGGAAAAAGGGGAAGTTTGAAATCCCAGGATGAGTGGAATGTGTTGAAGGTGGAATGGTTTGAATCGGTTGGAAAATGTGGAAACGGTGGAAGTATGGAAAATGGCCAATTCATTTTCAATGGGAAAAATGTCCCGGAAGACCTGGAATTCTGGGAAATCCGGGAATTGTTGCAAGTTGTCAAGGGAAAGCCCACGATTCCTGAATAGGCTGAACAGTTTGAAGTTGGAATGCTTTGAATCGGATGAAAAATGTAGGAATTGTGGAAATTCCAGTTCATTTCAATGGGAATTTCTCAAAAAATTGGGAATTTTGGGTAAAGCAGGAATTAATTTTTTTTAATGGTAAAAAACTTGAATGGTCTGAATGAGTTGAATTGGTTGGTGTTGAAGTAGTAACATTTTTATTTGAGAAATGGTATTACGGAATACCTGGAATTTCGGGAAAACCAGGATTTTTTTCCAGTTCAGAAATCAACTTCGTTTTATGTCCTGATTAAAAAAAAAATTTTGATGGTGTTTTGAACGGTTAAAATGCGTTGAAAATTGTGGAGGGGGGTAGTCGCCAGAAAAAAGGGTGGAAATACGGCTTTGGAAAACGAAGAATTATGGAAAATCCTGGAATTTGTTTGAACTTGGAAAAAGAGGAAGTTTGAATTTCCAGAATGGTAAAATACGTTGAAGGTGGAATGGTTTGAATATGTTGAAAAATGTGGAAACGGTGGAAGTTTGAAAAATGGCCAATTCATTTTCAATGGGAAAAATGTCCCGGAAAACCTGGAATTCTGGGAAATCCGGGAATTGTTGCAATTTGTCAGGGGAAAGCCCACAATTCCTGAATAGGCTGAACAGTTTGAAGTTGGAATGCTTTGAATCGGATGAAAAATGTGGGAATTGTGGAAATTCCCATTCATATCAATGGGAATTTCTCAAAAAATTGAGAATTTTGGGTAAAGCGGGAATTTTTTTTTTTAATGGTAAAACACTTGAATGGTCTGAATGAGTTGAATTGGTTGGTGTTGACATTTTTCAAATCAGTCGAGAAATGTTGAAGTAGCAACATTTTTAATTGAGAAATGGTATTACGGAATACCTGGAATTTCGGGAAAACCGGGAATTTTTTTCCAGTTCAAAAAACAACTTTGTTTTTTGTCCTGATTAAGAGGAATGTTTTGACGGTGAAACGGTTAAATTGCGTTGAAAAATATGGAAGGGGTCGTCACCAGAAAAAAGGGTGTAATTAGGGCTTTGGAAAAGCAGGAATTCTGGAAAATCCTGGAATTTGTTTGAACTTGGAAAAATATGATGTTTGAATTTACAGGATGAGTGGAATGTGTTGAAGGTGGAATGGTTTGAATATGTTGAAAAATTTGGAAACGGTGGAAGTATGAAAAATGGCCAATTTATTTTCAATGGGAAAAATGTCCCGGAAAACCTGGAATTCTGGGAAATCCGGGAATTGTTGCAAGTTGTCAAGGGAAAGCCCACGATTCCTGAATAGGCTGAACAGTTTGAAGTTGGAATGCTTTGAATCGGATGACAAATGTGGGAATTGTGGAAATTCCCATTCATTTCAATGGGAATTTCTCAAAAAATTGGGAATTTTGGGTAAAGCAGGAATTTATTTTTTTTAATGGTAAAAAACTTGAATGGTCTGAATGAATTGAATTGGTTGGTGTTGAAGTAGTAACATTTTTAATTGAGAAATGGTATTACGGAATACCTGGAATTTCGGGAAAACCGGGATTTTTTTCCACTTCAGAAAACAACTTCGTTTTTTGTCCTGATTAAGAAAAATGTTTTGATGGTGTTTTGAACGGTTGAAATGCGTTGAAAATTGTGGAGGGGGGGTGGTCGCCAGAAAAAAGGGTGGACAAATGGCTTTGGAAAACCAAGAATTATGGAAAATCCTGGAATTTGTTTGAACTTGGAAAAAGAGGAAGTTTGAATTTCCAGAACGGTGAAATATGTTGAAGGTGGAATGGTTTGAATATGTTGAAAAATGTGGAAACGGTGGAAGTTTGAAAAATGGACAATTCATTTTCAATGGGAAAAATGTCCCGGAAAACTTGGAATTCTGGGAAATCTGGGACTTTTTGGAATGTGTCAAGGCAAAGCCCGCCATTCCCGAATAGGCTGAACAGTTTGAAGTTGGAATGCTTTGAATCGGATGAAAAATGTGGGAATTGTGGAAATTCCCGTTCATATCAATGGGAATTTCTCAAAAAATTGAGAATTTTGGGTAAAGCGGGAATTTTTTTTTTTAATGGTAAAAAACTTGAATGGTCTGAATGAGTTGAATTGGTTGGTGTCGTAATTTTTTAAATCGGTCGAGAAATGTTGAAGTAGTAACATTTTTAATTGAGAAATTGTATTATGGAATACCTGGAATTTTGGGAAAACTGGGAATTTTTTCCAGTTTAAAAAAAAAATAATTGTTTTTTGTCCTGATTAAGAGGAATGTTTTGACGATGGAACGGTTGAAATTCGTTGAAAAATGTGGAAGGGTTGTCACCAGGCAAAAAGGGTGGAAATAGGGCTTTGGAAAAGCAAGATTTCTGGAAAATACTGGAATTTTTTTGAACTTGGAAAAATATGAAGTTTGAATTTACAAGATGAGTGGAATGTGTTGAAGGTGGAATGGTTTGAATATGTTGAAAAATGTGGAAACGGTGGAAGTTTGAAAAAAGGCCAATTCATTTTCAATGGGAAGAACGTCCCGGAAAACCTGGAATTCTGGGAAATCCGGGAATTTTTGCAATTTGTCAGGGGAAAGCCCACGATTCCTGAATAGGCTGAACAGTTTGAAGTTGGAACGCTTTGAATCGGATGAAAAATGTGGGAATTGTGGAAATTCCCGTTCATTTCAATGGGAATTTCTCAAAAAATTGGGAATTTGGGGTAAAGCGGGAATTTTTTTTTTTTTTATGGTAAAAAACTTGAATGGTCTGAATGAGTTGAATTGGTTGGTGTTGAAGTAGTAACATTTTTAATTGAGAAATGGTATTACGGAATACCTGGAATTTCGGCAAAACCGGGATTTTTTCCCAGTTCAGAAAACAACTTCGTTTTTTGTACTGATTAAGAAAAATGTTTTGATGGTGTTTTTTTGAACGGTTGAAATGTGTTGAAAATTGTGGAGGGGGGTAGTCGCCAGAAAAAAGGGTGGAAATACGGCTTTGGAAAACCAAGAATTATGGAAAATCCTGGAATTTGTTTGAACTTGGAAAAACAGGAAGTTCAATGGTTCAATTCAATGGTTTGAATATGTTGAAAAATGTGAAAACGGTGGAAGTTTGAAAAATGGACAATTCATTTTCAATGGGAAAAATGTCCCGGAAAACTTGGATTTCTGGGAAATCTGGGACTTTTTGGAATGTGTCAAGGCAAAGCCCGCCATACCCGAATTGGCTGAACAGTTTGAAGTTGGAACGCTTTGAATCGGGTGAAAAATGTGGAAGGTAGAGCGCCCCAAAATCTGGAGAAGAAGAAGAATAAATAGATGAATTGTGGTGTAAAAAAAAACATGTGCGAATGCTCTGAAACATTCACACAATAATAACAGAAATACATATCAGGATTACAACATTTTTTTATAAATTTTTCATTTTTTTCTCTTCTGGGGAATTCTATTGACCAAGTTAGGGCAAGGCAAACTGAAAAGCTTTTATTGTGACATCAAGTCAATACTGAGTTCATTTATTTAACAGTTTAAACACTGCGGCTCGTTTGCACAGTAAACAGTGTGTGTGTGTGTGTGTGTGTGTGGGTGTGTGGGTGTGTGTGTGTGTGTGTGTGTGTGTGTGTGTGTGTGTGTGTGTGTGTGCGTGTGCGTGTGCGTGTGTGTGTGTGTGTGTTTGTCAGAGAGGTTTTTAAGGAAGATCAAAGGCGCCGCTTATCGATGACCAAACTGAGCGAGACAATCACATCTTATCAATATAATCAATCATTCTAGTTTCTCTTTATTTCCATTTTCGGGCCGTTTAAAGTCTGACTCATTTGTTTGAGCTCGGAGCTCCAGGCGACAAAAGTCACCGAGCAAGCCGACCTCCCTGCACCTTCACCCGGCCAGGCCCCTGCACAACAGCCTGGTTGCCAGGCGACGGGGATATACCGGCAGCCCGTATCGTTTAACAGGGGAAATCGTTTATTTTTTTCCCAGTTCAGTGTTGCATCACAAGCTGGGATATTATAATATAATATAATATCTTTTTTTTTTCTCCACATTTTTAACCTATTATTTGTCATTTTATTTTCAATTTCATGTCAGGCTTTTATACCTGCATTTTTTTTTTACAACTTCATTTTTATGTGTATTATTTACCCAAAACTACTCCAACATTTCTCGATCGATTTAAAACATTTCAACACCAACCAAATCAACTCATTCAGACCATTCAAGTTTTTTACCATTTAAAAAAAAAATTCCCGCTTTACCCGAAATTCCCAATTTTTTGGGAAATTCCCATTTAAATTAATGGGAATTTTCACAATTCCCACATTTTTCATCCATTTCAAACCGTTCCAATTTCAAACTGTTGAGTCTATTCTGGAATTGCAGGCTTTTTTCCAAAGATTTCCCGATTTCCCAGAATTCCAGGTTTTCCGGGACAATTTTCCCATTCAAAATGAATTGGCCTTTTTTTCAAAATTCCACCGTTTTCACATTTTCCAACCTATTCAAACCATTCCACCTTCAAAATATTCCACAGATCCTGGACATTCAAACTTCCCCATATTCTAAGTTAAAAAAAATTCCAGGATTTTCCAGAATTCCTGCTTTTCCAAAGCCGTATTTCCACCCTTTTTTCTGGCGACTACCCCCCTCCACAATTTTCAACATATTCAAACCATTCCACCTTCAACGTATTTCACCATTCTGGAAATTCAAACTTCCTCTTTTTCCAAGTTCAAACAAATTCCAGGATTTTCCATAAATCTTGGTTGTCCAAAGCCGTATTTCCACCCTTTTTTCTGGTGACTACCCCCCCTCCACAATTTTCAACACATTTCAAAACACCATCAAAACATTTTTCTTAATCAGGACAAAAAACAAAGTTGTTTTCTGAACTAGAAAAAAATTCAACACCAACCAATTCAACTCATTCAGACCATTCAAGTTTTTTACCATTTACAAAAAAAATTCCCGCTTTACCCGAAATTCCCAATTTTTTGGGAAATTCCCATTTAAATTAATGGGAATTTCCATAATTCCCACATTTTTCATCCGATTCAAACCGTTCCAATTTCAAACTGTTGAGTCTATTCTGGAATTGCAGGCTTTTTTCCTTGACGAATTCCAAAGATTTCCCGATTTCCCAGAATTCCAGGTTTTCCGGGACATTTTTCCCATTCAAAATGAATTGGCCTTATTTCAAAATTCCACTGTTTTCCCATTTTCCAACCTATTCAAACCATTCCACCTTCAACATATTCCACATATCCCGGACATTCAAACTTCCCCATATTCTAAGTTAAAAAAATTCCAGGATTTTCCAGAATTCCTGCTTTTCCAAAGCCCTATTTCCATCTTTTTCCTGGCGACTACCACCTCCACATGTTTCAACGCATTGCAACTGTTCCACCGTCAAAACATTCCTCTTAATCAGGAAAAACATTTCCCGGTTTTCCCGAAATTCCATGTGTTCCGTAATACAATTTCTCAATTAAAAATTTTCCTACTTCAACATTTCTTAACCGATTTGAAAAATGTCAACACCAAGCATTTCAACTCATTCAGACCATTCAAGTTTTTTACCATTTAAAAAAAAAAATTCCCGCTTTACCCGAAATTCCCAATTTTTGGGAAATACCCATTAAAATTAATGGGAATTTCCACAATTCCCACATTTTTCATCCAATTCAAACCGTTCCAATTTCAAACTGTTGAGTCTATTCTGGAATTGCAGGCTTTTTTCCTTGACGAATTCCAAAGATTTGCCGATTTCCCAGAATTCCAGGTTTTCCGGGACATTTTTCCCATTCAAAATGAATTGGCCTTTTTTCAAAATTCCACCGTTTTCACATTTTCCAACCTATTCAAACCATTCCACCTTCAACATATTCCACATATCCTGGACATTCAAATTTCCCCTCATTCTAAGTTAAAAAAAAATTCCAGAATTTTCCAGAATTCCTGCTTTTCCAAAGCCCTATTTCCACCCTTTTCCCTGGCGACTACCCCTTCCACATTTTTCAACGCATTGCAACTGTTCCACCGTAAAAACATTCCTCTTAATCAGGAAAAACATTTCCCGGTTTTCCCGAAATTCCATGTGTTCTGTAATACAATTTCTCAATTAAAAATGTTCCTACTTCAACATTTCTTAACCGATTTGAAAAATGTAAACACCAACCATTTCAACTCATTCAGACCATTCAAGTTTTTTACCATTTAAAAAAAAAATTCCCGCTTTACCCGAAATTCCCAATTTTTTGGGAAATTCCCATTTAAATTAATGGGAATTTTCACAATTCCCACATTTTTCATCCAATTCAAACCGTTCCAATTTCAAACTGCTGAGTCTATTCTGGAATTGCAGGCTTTTTTCCTTGACGAATTCCAAAGATTTCCCGATTTCCCAGAATTCCAGGTTTTCCGGGACATTTTTCCCATTCAAAATGAATTGGCCTTTTTTCAAAATTCCACCGTTTTCACATTTTCCAACCTATTCAAACCATTCCACCTTCAACATATTCCACATATCCTGGACATTCAAACTTCCCCTTATTCCAAGTTCAAAAAAATTCCAGGATTTTCCAGAATTCCTGCTTTTCCAAAGCCCTATTTCCACCCTTTTTCCTGGCGACTACCCCCTCCACATTTTTCAACGCATTGCAACTGTTCCACCGTCAAAATATTCCTCTTAATCAGGAAAAACATTTCCCGGTTTTCCCGAAATTCCAGCTGTTCCGTAATACAATTTCTCAATTAAAAATGTTCCTACCTCAACATTTTTTAACCGATTTGAAAAATGTCAACACCAACCATTTCAACTCATTCAGACCATTCAAGTTTTTTACCATTTAAAAAAAAAATACCCGCCTTACCCGAAATTCCCAATTTTTTGGGAAATTCCCATTTAAATTAATGGGAATTTTCACAATTCCCACATTTTTCATCCAATTCAAACCGTTCCAATTTCAAACTGCTGAGTCTATTCTGGAATTGCAGGCTTTTTACCTTGACGAATTCCAAAGATTTCCCGATTTCCCAGAATTCCAGGTTTTCCGGGACATTTTTCCCATTCAAAATGAATTGGCCATTTTTCAAAATGCCACCGTTTTCACATTTTCCAACCTATTCAAACCATTCCACCTTCAACATATTCCACATATCCTGGACATTCAAACTTCCCCTTATTCAAAGTTTTAAAAAATTCCAGAATTTTCCAGAATTCCTGCTTTTCCAAAGCCCTATTTCCACCCTTTTCCTGGCGACTACCACCTCCACATTTGTCAACGCATTGCAACTGTTCCACCGTTAAAACATTCCTCTTAATCAGGAAAAACATTTCCCGGTTTTCCCGAAATTCCAGGTGTTCTGTAATACAATTTCTCAATTAAAAGTGTTCCTACTTCAATATTTCTTAACCGATTTGAAAAATGTCAACACCAACCATTTCAACTCATTCAGACCATTCAAGTTTTTTACCATTTCAAAAAAAAATTCCAGCTTTACCCGAAATTCCCAATTTTTTGGGAAATTCCCATTTAAATTAATGGGAATTTTCACAATTCCCACATTTTTCATCCATTTCAAACCGTTCCAATATCAAACTGTTGAGTCTATTCTGGAATTGCAGGCTTTTTTCCTTGACGAATTCCAAAGATTTCCCGATTTCCCAGAATTCCAGGTTTTCCGGGACATTTTTCCCATTCAAAATGAATTGGCCTTTTTTCAAACTTCCACCGTTTCCACATTTTCCAACCTATTCAAACCATTCCACCTTCAACATATTCCACATATCCTGGACATTCAAACTTCTCCTTATTCCAAGTTCAAAAAAATTCCAGGATTTTCCAGAATTCCTGCTTTTCCAAAGCCCTATTTCCACCCTTTTCCTGGCAACTACCACCTCCACATTTTTCAACGCATTGCAACTGTTCCACATTCAAAACATTCCTCTTAATCAGGAAAAACATTTCCCGGTTTTCCCGAAATTCCATGTGTTCTGTAATACAATTTCTCAATTAAAAATGTTCCTACTTCAACATTTCTTAATCGATTTGAAAAATGTCAACACCAACCATTTCAACTCATTCAGACCATTCAAGTTTTTTACCATTTAAAAAAAAAATTCCCGCTTTACCCGAAATTCCCAATTTTTTGGGAAATTCCCATTTAAATTAATGGGAATTTCCACAATTCCCACATTTTTCATTCAATTCAAACCGTTCCAATTTCAAACTGTTGAGTCTATTCTGGAATTGCAGGCTTTTTTCTTTGACGAATTCCAAAGATTTCCCGATTTCCCAGAATTCCAGGTTTTCCGGGACATTTTTCCCATTCAAAATGAATTGGTCTTTTTTCAAAATTCCACCGTTTTCACATTTTCCAACATATTCAAACCATTCCACCTTCAACATATTCCACATATCCTGGACATTCAAACTTCCCCATATCCTAAGTTTAAACAATTTCCAGGATTTTCCAGAATTCCTGCTTTTCCAAAGCCCTATTTCCACCCTTTTCCTGGCGACTTACCCCTCCACATTTTTCAACGCATTGCAACTGTTCCACCGTCAAAACTTGCCTCTTAATCAGGAAAAACATTTCCCTGTTTTCCCGAAATTCCAGGTGTTCCGTAATACAATTTCTCAATTAAAAATGTTCCTACTTCAACATTTCTTGACCGATTTGAAAAATGTCAACACCAACCATTTCAACTCATTCAGACCATTCAAGTTTTTTACCATTTAAAAAAAAAATTCCCGCTTTACCCGAAATTCCCAATTTTTTGGGAAATTCCCATTTAAATTAATGGGAATTTCCACAATTCCCACATTTTTCATCCAATTCAAACCGTTCCAATTTCAAACTGTTGAGTCTATTCTGGAATTGCAGGCTTTTTTCTTTGACGAATTCCAAAGATTTCCCGATTTCCCAGAATTCCAGGTTTTCCGGGACATTTTTCCCATTCAAAATGAATTGGTCTTTTTTCAAAATTCCACCGTTTTCACATTTTCCAACATATTCAAACCATTCCACCTTCAACATATTCCACATATCCTGGACATTCAAACTTCCCCATATCCTAAGTTTAAACAATTTCCAGGATTTTCCAGAATTCCTGCTTTTCCAAAGCCCTATTTCCACCCTTTTCCTGGCGACTTACCCCTCCACATTTTTCAACGCATTGCAACTGTTCCACCGTCAAAACTTGCCTCTTAATCAGGAAAAACATTTCCCTGTTTTCCCGAAATTCCAGGTGTTCCGTAATACAATTTCTCAATTAAAAATGTTCCTACTTCAACATTTCTTGACCGATTTGAAAAATGTCAACACCAACCATTTCAACTCATTCAGACCATTCAAGTTTTTTTTTTTGCCATTAAAAAAATAAACTCAGAATGCATTTATAATGTATTATGCTATTACCAATTTAATGTTTATGACATACCTTAACTTTTTGTATGTGCATTTATTATAGTTTATGTCTTTTATTCCTTAGATGTGAATGTATTGTGTGAAGTGTAAAGTGAATATTGCTCATTATGTCTTCTTATTCTTATACTTTTTCACATTTTCTTGGAAGCAGACCATATTTTTGGTATATATTTCCAAGGAATACACCAAAAATATGATCTGATTACAAGAAAAATTGGAAAAAGTGAATAAGTGTATTGTATAACACCTTCAATTTTACTTTATATTAATTTAAGGCGTTCGAATTCACCGACAATGTAATATTTCGTCACCAATTTAAGGTTATATTACATTTTTTTTATGTGCGTCCAATATGGTTAATTTGTAAAGTTTTACTCATTTATCGATTTAAGGTGTATTATACCTAACCATTGCACATATTTATATATAATGCATCATTTGATTACATATCTTAAGTTTTTACATGTGTTTTTTGTCCTGATTAAGAGGAATGTTTTGACGGGGGAACAGTTTAAATGCGTTGAAAAATGTGGAAGGGGTAGTCGCCGGGAAAAAAAGGGTGGAAATAGGGCTTTGGAAAAGCAGGAATTCTGGAAAATCCTGGAATTTTTCTGAACTTGGAAAAAGGGGAAGTTTGAATTTCCAGGATGAGTGGATTGTGTTGAAGGTGGAATGGTTTGAATCGCTTGAAACATGTGGAAATGGTGGAAGTTTGAAAAATGACCAATTCATTTTGAATGGAAAAAATGTCCCGGAAAATTTGGAATTCTGGGGAATCATGGGAATTTTTGCAATTCGTCAAGGGAAAGCCCACGATTCCCGAATAGGCTGAACAGTTTGAAGTTGGAACGCTTTGAAAAATGTTTAAGGTAGAACGCACCAAAATCTGGGGAAGAAGACTATTATTCACACTATTGTGTGAATGTTCTGAAACATTCACACAATAATAACAGTATTATATCAGTATTACAAAATTTTGATTTTTTCATTTTTTTTGTCTTCTGGGGAATTCTATTGACCAAGTTAGGGCAAGGCAAACTGGAATTATGTCTTCTTATTCTTATACTTTTTCACATTTTCTTGCAATCACACCATATTTTCGGTATCTCATCCATCGAATATACCAAAAATATGATCTGATTACAAGAAACAATTGGAAAAAGTTAAAGTGAATAAATGTACCTTCAATTTAACTTTTTATTAATTTAAGGCGTTCTAATTCACCGACAATGTAACATTTCATCACCAATTTAATGTTACATATATATTTTTTAAATGTGCGTCCAATATGGTTAATTTCTAATGCATTACTCATTTATCAATTTAAGGTGTATTATACCTAACAATTGCACATATCTATATATAATGCGACGTTTGATTAGATGTTTATTACATATCTGAAGTTTTTACATATTTTTTGGTCAATTTAATTTAATTGAACTTACTATGTTCTTTGGGTCATTTGTTACGCCTCAGTTTATTATAGTAAATGTACATTTTATTACTATATTATCTAACTATGACGTATCATTATTTTTTTTATTGACGGTCCCTTGAGTGTTTATGCATTTTTTTAACTTGCAAATTTGTAATGCATTACTCATTTATCAATTTAAGGTGTATTATACCTGACAATTGCACATATTTATATATAATGCATCGTTTATTACATATCTTTAGTTTTTACATGTGCATCTGTTTTGGTCAATTTAATTTAATTGAACTTACTATGTTCTTTGTTACGCCTCAGTTAATTATAGTAAATGTACACTTTATTACTATATTATCTAACTATAACGTTTTTTGTTTTTTTTATTGACGGTCCCTTGAGTATTTATGCATTTTTTTAACATGCAAATTTGTAATGCGTTACTCATTTATCAATTTAAGGTGTATTATACCTAACAATTGCACATATTTATATATAATGCATCGTTTATTACATATCTTAAGTTTTTACATGTGCATCTGTTTTGGTCAATTTAATTTAATTGAACTTACTATGTTTTTTGTTACGCCTCAGTTTATTATAGTAAATGTACGTTTTATTACTATATTATCTAACTATAAAGTATCATTATTTTTTTATTGACGGTCCCTTGAGTGTTTATGCATTTTTTTAACATGCAAATTTGTAATGCATTACTCATTTATCAATTTAAGGTGCATTATACCTAACAATTGCACATATTTATATATGATGCATCGTTTATTACATATCTTAAGTTTTTACATCTGTTTTGGTCAATTTAATTTAATTTAATTTACTATGTTCTTTGTTGCGCCTCAGTTTATTAGAGTAAATGTACACTTTATTACTATATTATCTAACTATAACGTATATTTCTTTTATTTATTGACTGTCCCTTGAGTGTTTATGCATTTTTTTAACATGCAAATTTGTAATGCATTACTCATTTATCAACTTAAGGTGTATTATACCTAACAATTGCACATATTTATATATAAAACATTGTTTATTACATATCTTAAGTTTTTACATGCGCATCTGTTTTGGTCAATTTAATTTAATTGAATTTACTATGTTCTTTGTTACGCCTCAGTTTATTATAGTAAATGTACACTTTATTACTATATTATCTAACTATAATGTATCATTTTTTTAATTTTATTGACGGTCCCTTGAATGTTTATGCTTTTTTTAACATGCAAATTTGAAATGCATTACTCATTTGTCAATTTAAGGTGTATTATACCTAACACTTGCACATATTTACATATAATGCATCGTTTATTACATATCTTAAGTTTTTACATGTGTTTTGGTCAATTTAATTTAATTGAACTTACTATGTTCTTTGGGTCATTTGTTACGCCTCAGTTTATTATAGTAAATGCACACTTTATTACTATATTATCTAACTATAATGTATATGTTTTTTATTAATTGATGGTCCCTTGAGTGTTTATGCATTTTTTTAACATGCAAATTTAAAATGCATTACTCATTTATCAATTTAAGGTGTATTATACCTAACAATTGCACATATTTATATATAATGCATCGTTTATTCCATATCTTAAGTTTTTACATGCGCATCTGTTTTGGTCAATTTAATTTAATTGAATTTACTATGTTCTTTGTTACGCCTCAGTTTATTATAGTAAATGTACACTTTATTACTTTATTATCTAACTATAACTTTTATTTTTATTTTTTTATTGACGGTCCCTTGAGTGTTTATGCATTTTTTTAACATGCAATTTTGTAATGCGTTACTCATTTATCAATTTAAGGTGTATTATACCTAACAATTGCACATATTTATATAGAATGCATCGTTTATTACATATCTTAAGTTTTTACATGCGCATCTGTTTTGGTCAATTTAATTTAATTGAACTTACTATGTTCTTTGTTACGCCTCAGTTTTTTATAGTAAATGTACACTTTATTACTATATTATCTAACTATAGCGTATACATTTTTTTTTATTGACGGTCCATTGAGTGTTTATGCATTTTTTTAACATGCAAATTTGTAATTCATTACTCATTCATCAATTTAAGGTGTATTATACCTAGCAATTGCACATATTTATATATAATGCATCATTTATTCCATATCTTAAGTTTTTACATGCGCATCTGCTTTGGTCAATTTAATTTAATTGAATTTACTATGTTCTTTGTTACGCCTCAGTTTATTATAGTAAATGTACACTTTATTACTATATTATCTAACAATAACATTTATTTTTTATTTTTTTTATTGACGGTCCCTTGAGTGTTTATGCATTTTTTTAACATGCAAATTTGTAATGCATTACTCATTTATCAATTTAAGGTGTATTATACCTAACAATTGCACATATTTATGTATAATGCATCGTTTATTACATATCTTAAGTTTTTACATGTGTTTTGGTCAATTTAATTTAATTGAACTTACTATGTTCTTTGGATCATTTGTTACGCCTCAGTTTATTATAGTAAATGTACATGTTATTACTATATTATCTAACTATGACGTATCATTATTTTTTTATTGACGGTCCCTTGAGTGTTTATGCATTTTTTTAACATGCAAATTTGTAATGCATTACTCATTTATCAATTTAAGGTGTATTATACCTAACACTTGCACATATTTATATATAATACATAGTTTATTACATATCTTAAGTTTTTACATGTGCATCTGTTTTGGTCAATTTAATTTAATTCAACTTACTATGTTCTTTGGGTCATTTGTTACGCCTCATTTTGTTATAGTAAATGCACACTTTATTACTATATTATCTAACTACAACGTATATTTTTTTTAATTTGACGGTCCCTTGAGTGTTTATGCATTTTTTTAACATGCAAATTTGTAATGCATTACTCATTCATCAATTTAAGGTGTATTATACCTAACAATTGCACATATTTATATATAATGCATTGTTTATTACATATCTTAAGTTTTTGCATGCGCATCTGTTTTGGTCAATTTAATTTAATCGAACTTAGTATGTTCTTTGTTACGCCTCAGTTTATTATAGTAAATGTACATTTTATTACTATATTATCTAACTATAACGTATCATTATTTTTTTATTGACGGTCCCTTGAGTGTTTATGCATTTTTTTAACATGCAAATTTGTAATGCATTACTCATTTATCAATTTAAGGTGTATTATACCTAACAATTGCACATATTTATGTATAATGCATCGTTTATTACATATCTTAAGTTTTTACATGTGTTTTGGTCAATTTAATTTAATTGAACTTACTATGTTCTTTGGATCATTTGTTACGCCTCAGTTTATTATAGTAAATGTACATGTTATTACTATATTATCTAACTATGACGTATCATTATTTTTTTATTGACGGTCCCTTGAGTGTTTATGCATTTTTTTAACATGCAAATTTGTAATGCATTACTCATTTATCAATTTAAGGTGTATTATACCTAACACTTGCACATATTTATATATAATACATAGTTTATTACATATCTTAAGTTTTTACATGTGCATCTGTTTTGGTCAATTTAATTTAATTCAACTTACTATGTTCTTTGGGTCATTTGTTACGCCTCATTTTGTTATAGTAAATGCACACTTTATTACTATATTATCTAACTACAACGTATATTTTTTTTAATTTGACGGTCCCTTGAGTGTTTATGCATTTTTTTAACATGCAAATTTGTAATGCATTACTCATTTATCAATTTAAGGTGTATTATACCTAACAATTGCACATATTTATATATAATGCATTGTTTATTACATATCTTAAGTTTTTGCATGCGCATCTGTTTTGGTCAATTTAATTTAATCGAACTTAGTATGTTCTTTGTTACGCCTCAGTTTATTATAGTAAATGTACATTTTATTACTATATTATCTAACTATAACGTATCATTATTTTTTTTTTGACGGTCCCTTGAGTGTTTATGCATTTTTTTAACATGCAAATTTGTAATGCATTACTCATTTATCAATTTAAGGTGTATTATACCTAACAATTGCACATATGTATATACAATGCATCGTTTATTACATATCTTAAGTTTTTACATGTGTTTTGGTCAATTTAATTTAATTGAACTTACTATGTTCTTTGGGTCATTTGTTACGCCTCAGTTTACTATAGTAAATGCACACTTTATTACTATATTATCTAACTATAATGTATATGTTTTTTATTTATTGATGGTCCCTTGAGTGTTTATGCATTTTTTTAACATGCAAATTTGTAATGCATTACTCATTTGTCAATTTAAGGTGTATTATACCGAACAATTGCACATATTTATATATAATGCATCGTTTATTACATATCTTAAGTTTTTACATGCGCATCTGTTTTGGTCAATTTAATTTAATTGAACTTACTATGTTCTTTGTTACGCCTCAGTTTATTATAATAAATGTACACTTTCTTACTTTATTATCTAACTATAATGTTTTTTTTAAATTTTTTTATTGACGGTCCCTTGAGTGTTTATGCATTTTTTTAACATGCAAATTTGTAATGCATTACTCATTTATCAATTTAAGGTGTATTATACCTAGCAATTGCACATATTTATATATAATGCATCGTTTATTATATATCTTAAGTTTTTACATGCGCATCTGTTTTGGTCAATTTAATTGAATTGAACTTACTATGTTCTTTGTTACGCCTCAGTTTATTATAGTAAATGTACACTTTATTACTATATCATCTAACTATAGCGTACACATTTTTTTTTATTGACGGTCCATTGAGTCTTTATGCATTTTTTTAACATGCAAATTTGTAATGCATTACTCATTCATCAATTTAAGGTGTATTATACCTAGCAATTGCACATATTTATATATAATGCATCATTTATTACAAATCTTAAGTTTTTACATGTGTTTTGGTCAATTTAATTTAATTGAACTTACTATGTTCTTTGGATCATTTGTTACGCCTCAGTTTATTATAGTAAATGTACATTTTATTACTATATTATCTAACTATGACGTATCATTATTTTTTTATTGACGGTCCATTGAGTGTTTATGCATTTTTTTAACATGCAAATTTGTAATGCATTACTCATTTATCAATTTAAGGTGTATTATACCTAACAATTGCACATATTTATATATAATGCATCGTTTATTCCATATCTTAAGTTTTTACATGTGTTTTGGTCAATTTAATTTAATTGAACTTACTATGTTCTTTGGATCATTTGTTACGCCTCAGTTTATTATAGTAAATGCACACTTTATTACTATATTATCTAACTATAAAGTTTTTTTAATTTTTTTTATTGACGGTCCCTTGAGTGTTTATGCATTTTTTAACATGCAAATTTGTAATGCGTTACTCATTTATCAATTTAAGGTGTATTATACCTAACAATTGCACATATTTATATATAATGCATCGTTTATTACATATCTTAAGTTTTTACATGTGTTTTGGTCAATTTAATTTAATTTAACTTACTATGATCTTTGGGTCATTTGTTACACCTCATTTTATTATAGTAAATGCACACTTTATTACTATATTATCTAACTATAGCGTATACATTTTTTTAAATTGACGGTCCATTGAGAGTTTATGCATTTTTTTAACATGCAAATTTGTAATGCATTACTCATTTATCAATTTAAGGTGTATTATACCTAGCAATTGCACATATTTATATTTAATGCATCATTTATTACATATCTTAAGTTTTTACATGTGTTTTGGTCAATTTAATTTAATTGAACTTACTATGTTCTTTGGGTCATTTGTTACGCCTCAGTTTATTATAATAAATGTACACTTTCTTACTTTATTATCTAACTATAATGTTTTTTTTTAAATTTTTTATTGACGGTCCCTTGAGTGTTTATGCATTTTTTTAACATGCAAATTTGAAATGCATTACTCATTTGTCAATTTAAGGTGTATTATACCTAACAATTGCACATATTTATATATAATGCATCATTTATTACATATCTTAAGTTTTTACATGTGTTTTGGTCAATTTAATTTAATTGAACTTACTATGTTCTTTGTTACGCCTTAGTTTATTATAGTAAATGTACACTTTATTACTTTATTATCTAACTATAACGTTTTTTTTATTTTTTATTGACGGTCCCTTGAATGTTTATGCATTTTTCCATCATGCATTTATTGTGTTGAATTCAATACAATAGCTAAATTTAAATCTTCATTTTTTTATGGTCGATTGGGCACGCTTTTATTTGATTGGTGACGTCACTCATTCATTTTGCACAGTTGATATTTCATCAATATTAACTTTTTATTGTTTTTTTTCTTGCTATAATTTCCTCAATATGCATTTTTGCAATACTTTTGCAGCAACTTAGTCTGTGTAGGATGGCGTCACACCTTTGCAGCGCCGCGACTAGAATCCCCATTTCTGCAGGCTTAGGTGACGCAATTAGCGGGTGCATGCGGGAGAAAAAGGCGGGAGGGAATCAAGTCTTCTTTCCCTCCAAAGTAAGAAAGTTTCCCGGCCTGCCATTAGCATGTGTGTGTCTCCGTGTGAGGTCTTTGTGTGCGGCTTGTAGTTGTTGAGATGACTTGTCGGAGGCGTGTGTGCTCTCATGGAGCCCCTTTGTGGGCGCGCTGCTCCCCGCACACCCCCCGGCAATTAGGCGCTAATCTCCAGCTCATCATATTTGACTTCCAAGACGGCCCGCTGCATTTGATTCGCCCGTTTAGCTGCGCCGCGGCTCAATATTCGCTTTAAATGGAGATGCAAGAAGAGTTGGCCATTTTAATTGCGCCAATAATTGAACAGTCACCCGATTGCTACAGTTTTATTTTCATTTTTTGTTGTTGTTATCGCTGCAATGTTTGTAATAATATTCAAATATATATATTTAAAAAAAAATAGCCCAACACACAGGTGAATCGGATGAAAAATGTGGGAATTGTGGAAAATCCCATTCATTTTAATGGGAAAATTGTCCCGGAAAATTTGGAATTCTGGGAAATCTGGGAATTTTTGGAATAGGCTGAACAGTTCGAAGTTGGAACGGTTTGAATCGGATGAAAAATGTGGGAATTGTGGAAACTCTTATTCATTTTAATGGGAATTTCCCAAAAAATTGGGAATTTCGGGTAAAGCTGGATTTTTTTTTTAAATGGTAAAAAACTTGAATGGTCTGAATTAGTTGAATTGGTTGGTGTATAATTTTTTTTCAAATCAGGGGAGAAATGTTGAAGTAGTAACATTTTTAATTGAGAAATGGTATTACGGAATACCTGGAATTTCGAGAAAACCGGGAATTTTTTTCCATTTCAAAAAACAACTTAGTTTTTTGTCCTGATTAAGAGGAATGTTTTGACGGTGGAACGGTTGAAATGCGTTGAAAAATGTGGAAGGGGTAGTCGCCAGGAAAAAAGGGTGGAAATAGGGTTTTGGAAAACCAGGAATTCTGGAAAATACTGGAATTTTTTTTAACTTAGAAAAAGAGAAGTTTAAATTTCCAGGATGAGTGTAATGTGTTGAAGGTAGAATGGTTTAAATATGTTGAAAAATGTGGAAACGGTGGAAGTTTGAAAAATGGACAATTCATTTTGAATAGGAAAAATGTCCCAGAAAACCTGGAATTCTGGGAAATCTGGGAATTTTTTCAATTCGTCAAGGGAAAGCCCATGATTCCCGAAGAGGCTGAACAATTTGAAGTTGGAACGCTTTGAATCGGATGAAAAATGTGGGAATTGTGGAAATTCCCATTCATTTCAATGGGAATGTCCCAAAAATTGGGAATTTCGGGTAAAGCGGGAATTTTTTCCATTTAAAAAAAACCACTTTGTTTTTTGTCCTGATTAAGAGGAATGTTTTGACGGTGGAACGGTTAAAATGCGTGGGGAAAATGTGGAGGGGGTAGTTGCCAGGAAAAAAGGGTGGAAATAGGGCTTTGGAAAAGCAGGAATTTTGGAAAATCCTGGAAATTTTTTTAACTTGAAAAAATGGTAAATTTGAATTTCTAGGATGAGTGGAATGTGTTGAAGGTGGAATGGTTTGAATCGGATGGAAAAATGTAGGAACTGTGGAAATTTCCATTCATTTCAATGGGAAATTCCCCAAAAATTAGGAGTTTCGGGGAAAGCGGGAATTTTTTTTTAAATCGTAAAAAACTTAAATGGTCTGAATGAGTTGAATTGGTTGGTGTTGAAAATTTTCAAATCAGTGGAGAAATGTTGAAGTAGTAACATTTTTAATTGAGAAATGGTATTACAAAATACCTGGAATTTCAAGGAAACCGGGAATTTTTTTCCATTTCAAAAAACAACTTTGTTTTTTGTCCTGATCAAGAGGAATGTTTTGACGGTGGAACAGTTAAAATGCGTTGAAAAATGTGGAGGGGGTAGTCGCCAGGAAAATAGGGTGGAAATAGGGCTTTGGAAAAGCAGGAATTCTGGAAAATACTGGAATTTTTTTTAACTTACAAAAGGGAAAAGTTTAAATTTCCAGGATGAGTGGAATGCGTTGAAGGTGGAATGGTTTGAATATGACGAAAAATGTGGAAACGGTGGAAGTTTGAGAAATGGACAATTCATTTTGAATGGGAAAAATGTCCCGGAAAACCTGGAATTCTTGGAAATCTGGCAACATTTTGCAATTTGTCAAAAGAAATCCCGCGATTCCCGAGTAGGCTGAACAGTTCGAAGTTGGAACGGTTTGAATCGGATGAAAAATGTGGGAATTGTGGAAATTCCCATTCATTTCAATGGGAATGTCCCAAACAATTGGGAATTTCGGGAAAACCAGGAATTTTTTCCATTTCAAAAAACAACTTAGTTTTTTGTCCTGATTAAGAGGAATGTTTTGACGGTGGAATGGTTAAAATGCGTTGAAAAATGTGGAGGGGGTAGTCGCCAGGAAAAAAGGGTGGAAATAGGGCTTTGTAAAACCAGGAATTCTGGAAAAAAAAAAAAAAATTTAACTTAGAAAAAAATAAGTTTACATTTCCAGAATGAGTGCAATGCGTTGAAGGTGGAATGGTTTGAATATGATGAAAAATATGGAAACAGTGGAAGTTTGAAAAATGGGCAATTCATTTTGAAGGGGAAAAATGTCCCGGAAAACCTGGAATTCAGGGAAACCTGGCAAAATTTTGCAATTTGTCAAAGGAAAGCCCGCGATTCCCGAATAGGCTGAACAATTTGAAGTTGGAACAGTTTGAATCGGATGAAAAATGTGGGAATTGTGGAAATTCTTATTCATTTTAATGGGAATTTCCCCAAAAATTGGGAATTTCGGGTAAAGCTGGATTTTTTTTTTTAAATGGTAAAAAACTTGAATGGTCTGAATTAGTTGAATTGGTTGGTGTATAATTTTTTTTCAAATCAGGGGAGAAATGTAGTAGTAACATTTTTAATTGAGAAATGGTATTACGGAATACCTGGAATTTCGAGAAAACCGGGAATTTTTTTTCCATTTCAAAAAACAACTTCGTTTTTTGTCCTGATTAAGAGGAATGTTTTGACGGTGGAACGGTTAAAATGCGTTGAAAAATGTGGAGGGGGTAGTCGCCAGGAAGAAAGGGTGGAAATAGAAATTTGGAAAAGCAGGAATTCTGGAAAATCCTGGAATTTTTTTTAACTTGTAAAAAGGGGAAGTTTGAATTTCCAGGATGAGTGGAATGTGTTGAAGGTGGAATGGTTTGAATATGTTGAAAAATGTGGAAACGGTGGACGTTTGAAAAATGGACAATTCATTTTGAATGGGAAAAATGTCCCGGAAAACCTGGAATTCTGGGAAACCTGGCAAAATTTTGCAATTTGTCAAAGGAAAGCCCGCGATTCCCGAGTAGGCTGAACAGTTTGAAGTTGGAACGGTTTCAATCAGATGAAAAATGTGGGAATTGTGGAAATTCCCATTCATTTTAATGGGAAAAATGTCCCGGAAAGTTTTCAATTCTGGGAAATCTGGGAATTTTTGGAATTTTTCCAGGGAAAGCCCGCGATTCCCGAAGAGGCTGAACAGTTCGAAGTTGGAACGGTTTGAATCGGATGAAAAATGTGGGAATTGTGGAAATTCCCATTCATTTCAATGGGAATGTCCCGAAAAATTGGGAATTTCGGGAAAACCAGGAATTTTTTCCATTTAAAAAAACAACTTAGTTTTTTGTCCTGATTAAGAGGAATGTGTTGAAAGTTGAACGGTTAAAATGCGTTGAAAAATGTGGAGGGGGTAGTCGCCAGGAAAAAAGGGTGGAAATAGGGCTTTGTAAAACCAGGAATTCTGGAAAAAAAAAAAAAAAATTTTTACTTAGAAAAAAATAAGTTTACATTTCCAGAATGAGTGCAATGCGTTGAAGGTGGAATGGTTTGAATATGATGAAAAATGTGGAAACGGTGGAAGTTTGAAAAATGGACAATTCATTTTGAATGGGAAAAATGTCCCGGAAAACCTGGAATTCTGGGAAACCTGGCAAAATTTTGCAATTTGTCAAAGGAAAGCCCGCGATTCCCGAATAGGCTGAACAGTTTGAAGTTGGAACGGTTTCAATCGGATGAAAAATGTGGGAATTGTGGAAATTCCCATTCATTTCAATTGGGAATTTCCCCAAAAATTGGGAATTTCGGGTAAAGCGGGAATTTTTTCCATTAAAAAAAAAACACTTTGTTTTTTGTCCTGATTAAGAGGAATGTTTTGACGGTGGAACGGTTAAAATGCGTGGGGAAAATGTGGAGGGGGTAGTTGCCAGAAAAACAGGGTGAAAATAGGGCTTTGGAAAAGCAGGAATTTTGGAAAATCCTGGATTTTTTTTTAACTTGAAAAAATGGTAAATTTGAATTTCTAGGATGAGTGGAATGTGTTGAAGGTGGAATGGTTTGAATCGGATGAGAAAATGTAGGAACTGTGGAAATTTCCATTCATTTCAATGGGAATTTCCCCAAAAATTAGGAGTTTCGGGGAAAGCGGGAATTTTTTTTTAAATCGTAAAAAACTTGAATGGTCTGAATGAGTTGAATTGGTTGGTGTTGAAAATTTTCAAATCAGTGGAGAAATGTTGAAGTAGTAACATTTTTAATTGAGAAATGGTATTACAAAATACCTGGAATTTCAAGGAAACCGGGAATTTTTTTACATTTCAAAAAACAACTTTGTTTTTTGTCCTGATTAAGAGGAATGTTTTGACGGTGGAACAGTTAAAATGCGTTGAAAAATGTGGAGGGGGTAGTCGCCAGGAAAATAGGGTGGAAATAGGGCTTTGGAAAAGCAGGAATTCTGGAAAATACTGGAATTTTTTTTAACTTAGAAAAAGAGAAGTTTAAATTTCCAGGATGAGTGTAATGTGTTGAAGGTAGAATGGTTTAAATATGTTGAAAAATGTGGAAACGGTGGAAGTTTGAAAAATGGACAATTCATTTTGAATAGGAAAAATGTCCCAGAAAACCTGAAATTCTGGGAAATCTGGGAATTTTTTCAATTCGTCAAGGGAAAGCCCATGATTCCCGAAGAGGCTGAACAATTTGAAGTTGGAACGCTTTGAATTGGATGAAAAATGTGGGAATTGTGGAAATTCCCATTCATTTCAATGGGAATGTCCCAAAAATTGGGAATTTCGGGTAAAGCGGGAATTTTTTCCATTTAAAAAAAACCACTTTGTTTTTTGTCCTGATTAAGAGGAATGTTTTGACGGTGGAACGGTTAAAATGCGTGGGGAAAATGTGGAGGGGGTAGTTGCCAGGAAAAAAGGGTGGAAATAGGGCTTTGGAAAAGCAGGAATTTTGGAAAATCCTGGAAAAAATTTTTACTTGAAAAAATGGTAAATTTGAATTTCTAGGATGAGTGGAATGTGTTGAAGGTGGAATGGTTTGAATCGGATGGAAAAAAGTAGGAACTGTGGAAATTTCCATTCATTTCAATGGGAATTTCCCCAAAAATTAGGAGTTTCGGGGAAAGCGGGAATTTTTTTTTAAATCGTAAAAAACTTAAATGGTCTGAATGAGTTGAATTGGTTGGTGTTGAAAATTTTCAAATCAGTGGAGAAATGTTGAAGTAGTAACATTTTTAATTGAGAAATGGTATTACAAAATACCTGGAATTTCAAGGAAACCGGGAATTTTTTTCCATTTCAAAAAACAACTTTGTTTTTTGTCCTGATCAAGAGGAATGTTTTGACGGTGGAACAGTTAAAATGCGTTGAAAAATGTGGAGGGGGTAGTCGCCAGGAAAATAGGGTGGAAATAGGGCTTTGGAAAAGCAGGAATTCTGGAAAATACTGGAATTTTTTTTAACTTACAAAAGGGAGAAGTTTAAATCTCCAGGATGAGTGGAATGTGTTGAAGGTGGAATGGTTTGAATATGTTGAAAAATGTGGAAACGGTGGAAGTTTGAAAAATGGACAATTCATTTTGAATGGGAAAAATGTCCCGGAAAACCTGGAATTCTGGGAAATCTGGCAAAATTTTGCAATTTGTCAAAGGAAAGCCTGCGATTCCCGAATAGGCTGAACATTTCGAAGTTGGAACGGTTTGAATCGGATGAAAAATGTGGGAATTGTGGAAATTCCCATTCATTTCAATGGGAATGTCCCAAAAAATTGGGAATTTCGGGAAAACCAGGAATTTTTTCCATTTAAAAAAACAACTTAGTTTTTTGTCCTGATTAAGAGGAATGTGTTGAAAGTGGAACGGTTAAAATGCGTTGAAAAATGTGGAGGGGGTAGTCGCCAGGAAAAAAGGGTGGAAATAGGGCTTTGGAAAAGCAGGAATTCTGGAAAATACTGGAATTTTTTTTAACTTACAAAAGGGAGAAGTTTAAAATTCCATGATGAGTGGAATGCGTTGAAGGTGGAATGGTTTGAATATGTTGAAAAATGTGGAAACGGTGGAAGTTTGAAAAATGGACAATTCATTTTGAATGGGAAAAATGTCCCGGAAAACCTGGAATTCTGGGAAATCTGGGAATTTTTGCAATTTGTCAAGTGAAAGGCCGCGATTCCCGAATAGGCTGAACAGTTTGAAGTTGGAACGCTTTGAATCGGATGAAAAATGTGGGAATTGTGGCAATTCCCATTCATTTCAACAGACTTACACAAGACTACAACCTTAAGACTTACAACAAATATGTACAGTAGACTGCTAACTAAAACCTACACAAAACTACAACATTAAGCCTTTCAGAAAACTCTTACAAAGGGCTACTATCAACAGACTTACACAAGACTACAACCTTAAGACTTACAACAAATATGTAAAGTATACTACTCACTAAAACCTACACAAGACTACAACATTAGACTTTACAGAAAAGTCTGACAAAGTGTTACTACCCACCGACTTAGACAAGACTACAACCTTAAGACTCACACCAAATATGTACTGTAGACTACTAACTAAGACCTACACAAGACTACAAGCTCAACACTCACACTAAATATATACAGTAGACTACTATCTAAGACCTACACAAGACTACAACATTAACCCTTACAGAAAAGTCTTACAAAGGGCTACTACCGACAGACTTACACAAGACTACAACCTTAAGACTCACACAAATATGTACAGTACACTACTAACTAAGACCTACACAAGACTACAAGCTCAACACTCACACTAAATATATACAGTAGACTACTATCTAAGACCTACACAAGACTACAACATTAACCCTTACAGAAAAGTCTTACAAAGGGCTACTGCCGACAGACTTACACAAAACTACAACCTTAAGACTCACACCAAATATGTACTGTAGACTACTAACTAAGACCTACACTAGATTACAACCTCAACACTCACACCAAATATATACAAAAGACTACTAACTAAGACCTACACAAGACTACAACAGTAAGCCTTACAGAAAACTCTTACAAAGGGCTACAATCAACAGACTTACACAAGACTACAACCTAAAGACTTACAACAAATATGTAAAGTAGACTACTAACTAAGACCTACACAAGACTACAACATTAAGCCTTACAGAAAAGTCTTCCAAAGGGCTACTACCGACAGACTTACACAAGACTAAATTCTTAAGACTCACACCAAATATGTACAGTAGACTACTAAGACCTACACAAGACTACAACCTTAAGACTTACAACAAATATGTAAAGTAGACTATTAACTAAAACCTACACAAGACTACAACATTAAGCCTTACAGAAAACTCTTACAAAGGGCTACTATCAACAGACTTACACAAGACTACAACCTTAAGACTTACAACAAATATGTAAAGTACACTAATAACTAAAACCGAAACAAGACTACAACATTAAGCCTTACAGAAAACTCTTACAAAGGGCTACTATCAACAGACTTACACAAGACTACAACCTTAAGACTTACAACAAATATGTAAAGTAGACTACTAACTAAAATCTACACAAGACTACAACATTAAGCCTTACAGAAAACTCTTTCAAAGGGCTACAATAAACAGACTTACACAAGACTACAACCTTAAGACTTACAACAAATGTGTAAAATAGACTGCTAACTAAAACCTACACAAGACTACAACATTAAGCCTTACAGAAAACTCTTACAAAGGGCTACTATCAACAGACTTACACAAGACTACAACCTTAAGACCTACAACCAATATGTAAAGTAGACTACTAACTAAAACCTACACAAGACAACAACATTAAGCCTTACAGAAAACTCTCACAAAGGGCTACTATCAACAGACTTACACAAGACTACAACCTTAAGACTTACAACAAATATGTAAAGTAGACTACTAACTAAAACCTACACAAGACTACAACATTAAGCCTTACAGAAAACTCTCACAAAGGGCTACTATCAACAAAATTACACAAGACTACAACCTTAAGACTTACAACAAATATGTAAAGTAGACTACTAACTAAAACCTACACAAGACTACAACATTAAGCCTTACAGAAAACTCTTACAAAGGGCTACTATCAACAGACTTACACAAGACTACAACCTTAAAACCTACAATAAATATGTAAAGTAGACTACTAACTAAAACTTACACAAGACTACAACATTAAGCCTTACAGAAAACTCTCACAAAGGGCTACTATCAACAGACTTACACAAGACTACAACCTTAAGACCCACAACAAATATGTAAAGTAGACTACTGACTAAAACCTACACAAGACTACAATATTAGGCTTTACAGAAAAGTCTGACAAAGGGTTACTACGCACCGACTTACACAAGACTACAACCTTAAGACTCACACCAAATATGTACTGTAGACTACTAACTAAGACCTACACAAGACTACAACCTCAACACTCACACCAAATATATACAGTAGACTACTATCTAAGACCTACACAGGACTACAACATTAAGCCTTACAGAAAAGTCTTACAAAGGGCTACTACCGACAGACTTACACAAGACTACAACCTTAAGACTTACAACAAATATGTAAAGTAGACTACTAACTAAGACCCACACAAGACTACAACATTAAGCCTTACAGAAAACTCTTACAAAGGGCTACTATCAACAGACTTACACAAGACTACAACCTTAAAACCTACAATAAATATGTAAAGTAGACTACTAACTAAAACTTACACAAGACTACAACATTAAGCCTTACAGAAAACTCTCACAAAGGGCTACTATCAACAGACTTACACAAGACTACAACCTTAAGACCCACAACAAATATGTAAAGTAGACTACTGACTAAAACCTACACAAGACTACAATATTAGGCTTTACAGAAAAGTCTGACAAAGGGTTACTACGCACCGACTTACACAAGACTACAACCTTAAGACTCACACCAAATATGTACTGTAGACTACTAACTAAGACCTACACAAGACTACAACCTCAACACTCACACCAAATATATACAGTAGACTACTATCTAAGACCTACACAGGACTACAACATTAAGCCTTACAGAAAAGTCTTACAAAGGGCTACTACCGACAGACTTACACAAGACTACAACCTTAAGACTTCCAACAAATATGTACAGTAGACTACTTACTAAAATCTACACAAGACTACAACAGTAAGCCTTACAGAAAACTCTTGCAAAGGGCTACTATCAACAGACTTACACAAGACTACAACCTTAAGACGTACAACAAATATGTACAGTAGACTACTTACTAAAAATTACACAAGACTACAACCTAAAGACTTACAACAAATATGTAAAGTAGACTGCTAACTAAAACCTACACAAGACTACAACATTAAGCCTTACAGAAAACTCTTACAAAGGGTTACTATCAACAGACTTACACAAGACTACAACCTTAAGACTTACAACAAATATGTAAAGTATACTACTCACTAAAACCTACACAAGACTACAACATTAGGCTTTACAGAAAAGTCTTACAAAGGGCTACTACCGACAGACTTACACAAGACTACAACCTTAAGACTCACACCAAATATGTACAGTACACTACTAACTAAGACCTACACAAGACTACAACCTTAACACTCACACCAAATATGTACTGTAGACTACTAACTAAGACCTACACAAGACTACAACATTAGGCTTTACAGAAAAGTCTGACAAAGGGTTACTACCCACCGACTTACACAAGACTACAACCTTAAGACTCACACCAAACATGTACTGTAGACTACTAACTAAGACCTACACAAGACTACAACCTTAACACTCACACCAAATATGTACAGTAGACTACTAACTAAGACCAACACAAGACTACAACATTAGGCTTTACAGAAAAGTCTTACAAAGGGCTACTACCAACCGACTTACACAAGACTACAACCTTTAGACTCACACAAATATGTACAGTAGACTACCAACTAAGACCTACACAAGACTACAACATTAAGACTCACAACAAATATGTACAGTAGACTACTAACTAAGACTTACACAAGACTACAACTTATAGCTTTAGAGAAAAGTCTTACAAAGGGCTACTACCGAC
Organism: Nerophis lumbriciformis; assembly: GCF_033978685.3. Taxonomy (NCBI): domain Eukaryota; kingdom Metazoa; phylum Chordata; class Actinopteri; order Syngnathiformes; family Syngnathidae; genus Nerophis; species Nerophis lumbriciformis. The sequence goes on along the minus strand of NC_084555.2, from coordinate 51,363,308 downwards.
AGACTTACACAAGACTACAACCTTAAGACGTACACCAAATATGTATAGTAGACTACTAACTAAGACCAAAACAACACTACAACATTAGGCCTTACAGAAAAGTCTTACAAAGGGCTACTACCAACCGACATACACAAGACTACAACCTTAAGACTCACACAAATATGTACAGTAGACAATCAACTAAGACCTACACAAGACTACATTAAGACTCACAACAAATATGTACAGTAGACTACTAACTAAGACCTACACAAGACTACAACCTTAACACTCACACCAAATATGTACAGTAGACTACTAACTAAGACCTACACAAGACTACAACATTAACACTCACACCAAATATGTACAGTAGACTACTAACTAAGACCTACACAAGACTACAACCTTAACACTCACACCAAATATGTACAGTACATATTTGGTGTGTTGTCTTGTGTAGATCTTAGTTAGTAGATCAAAAGATGTTCATATTTAAGTGCAGGTTCTATTATCAGCTGCTTTTATTGTGAAAAAGCATGTGGAGCAACCTTGCTGGAAGCGTGCGTGTTTGTCAAGATGTCCTCGTGTGTGACAAATAGCACAATTACAGCACGACTGCAAATCGCCTCCTTTAATAAACGTTATTGCCGGCGAGCTGCAAAGAAGAAAAAAAAATCTTTAATTTTCCAGCGTTTATCTGCTTTTTGAAGGCATTGTGCGAAGACGGCAAGCGCGGGTCGTTTGCACGCAGGAATACTTTGCATGCCGCGTGTTGCAATACTTGACCTTTCAGCGCCGTAATTGTGAGCGACGTGAAACGCAGCATTCAGAGCTCGCCGCTCTCAGACAAACGCGTCGCTCTTTACGTGCGCGGCGGCCTTTTGTTTTTCTCTCCGCCGCCAACAATCTGCAATTTGTCTTGGGAGGCCTTTTTCCTCTCCGGGTCGCCACTTAGCAGGAGACTTGTGTGCGCTCGGGCCTTTGTTGGCGTACACAAAACATGTAAATGTGCCCATTTAACGGACGTGTAAATTGCATGAAGCACTTTACACATAAAGATGGATTATATGTCCGCGTTGGCAAAGTCATCTTTATTGGCAAACGCAGAACGCAAAACCACTCGGATGGAGCAAAAAAATATCAACTGGCTTAGCATTTAGCGGCCTACGTTGCTTCAAACCTGTGGAAAAGGCGCCTGATTTCTATCATTTTTATATTGTAGTCTTGTGTAGGTCTTTAGGTTGTCGTCTTGTGTAAGTCTGTCGGTAGTAACTCTTTGTAAGACTTTTCTGTAAGGCTTAATGTTGTAGTCTTGTGTAGGTTTTAGTTAGTAGTCTACTGTACATATTTGTTATAAGTCTTAAGGTTGTAGTCTTGTGTAAGTCTGTCGGTAGTAGCCCTTTGTAGGACTTTTCTCTAAAGCTTTAAGTTGTAGTCTTGTGTAGGTCTTAGTTAATAGTCTAAGGTACATATTTGGTGTGAGTCTTAAGGTTGTAGTCTTGTGTAGGTCTTAGTTAGTAGTCTACTGTACATATTTGTTGTGAGTGTTAATGTTGTAGTCTTGTGTAGGTCTTAGTTAGTAGTCTACTGTACATATTTGGTGTGAGTCTTAAGGTTGTAGTCTGGTGTAAGTCTGTCGGTAGTAGCCCTTTGTAAAAAAAATTCTGTAAAGCCTATTGTTGTAGTCTTGTGTAGGTCTTAGTTAGTAGTCTACTGTACATATTTGGTGTGAGTGTTAATGTTGTAGTCTTGTGTAGGTCTTAGTTAGTGGTCTACTGTACATATTTGGTGTGAGTCTTAAGGTTGTAATCTTCCGTAAGTCAGTTGGTAGTAGCCCTTTGTAAAACTTTTTCTGTAAAGCCTAATGTTGTAGTCTTGTGTAGGTCTTAGTTAGTAGTCTACTGTACATATTTGGTGTGAGTGTTAATGTTGTAGTCTTGTGTAGGTCTTAGTTAGTAGTCTACTGTACATATTTGTTGTAAGTCTTAAGGTTGTAGTCTTGTGTAAGTCTTAGTTAGTAGTCTACTGTACATATTTGTTGTGAGTCTGAAGGTTGTAGTCCTGTGTAAGTCGGTCGGTAGTAGCCCTTTGTCAGATTTTTCTGTAAATCCTAATGTTGTAGTCTTGTGTAGGTCTTAGTTAGTAGTCTACTGCACATATTTGTTGTATGTCTTAAGGTTGTAGTCTTGTGTAAGTCTGTCGATAGTAGCCCTTTGTAAGACTTTTCTGTAAGGCTTAATTTTGTAGTCTTGTGTAGGTTTTAGTTAGTAGTCTACTGTACATATTTGGTGTGAGTAGCCATTTGTAAAACTGTTCTGTAAGGCTTAATATTGTAGTCTTGTGTAGGTTTTAGCTAGTAGTCTACTGTACATATTTGGTGTACGTCTTAAGGTTGTAGTCTTGTGTAAGTCTGTTGGTAGTAGCCCTTTGTAAGACTTTTCTGTAAGGCTTTATGTTGTAGTCTTGTGTAGGTCTTAGTTAGTAGTCTACTGTACATATTTGGTGTAAGTCTTAAGGTTGTAGTCTTGTGCAAGTCTGTCAATAGTAGCCCTTTGTAAGACTTTTCTGTAAGGCTTAATATTGTAGTCTGGTGTAGGTTTTAGCTAGTAGTCTACTGTACATATTTGGTGTAAGTCTTAAGGTTGTAGTCTTGTGTAAGTCTGTCGGTAGTAGCCCTTTGTAAGACTTTTCTGTAAGGTTTAATGTTGTAGTCTTGTGTAGGTCTTAGTTAGTAGTCTACTGTACATATTTGGCGTGAGTGTTAGGGTTGTAGTCTTGTGTAGGTCTTAGTTAGTAGTCTACTGTACATAGTTGGTGTGAGTGTTAAGGTTGTAGGCTTGTGTAGGTCTTAGTTAGTAGTCTACTGTACATATTTGTTGTAAGTCTTAAGGTTGTAGTCTTGTGTAATTATGTCGGTAGTAGCCCTTTGTAAGACTGTTTTGTAAGGTTTAATGTTGTAGTCTTGTGTAAGTCTTAGTTAGTAGTCTACTGTACATATTTGGTGTGAGTCTTAAGGTTGTAGTCTTGTGTAAGTCTTAGTTAGTAGTCTACTATACATATTTGGCGTGAGTGTTAGGGTTGTAGTCTTGTGTAGGTCTTAGTTAGTAGTCTACTGTACATATTTGTTGTAAGTCTTAAGGTTGTAGTCTTGTGTAAGTCTTAGTTAGTAGTCTACTGTACATATTTGGTGTAAGTCTTAAGGTTGTAGTCTTGTGTAAGTCTGTCAATAGTAGCCCTTTGTAAGACTTTTCTGTAAGGCTTAATATTGTAGTCTTGTGTAGGTTTTAGCTAGTAGTCTACTGTACATATTTGGTGTGAGTAGCCCTTTGTAAGACTGTTCTGTAAGGCTTAATGTTGTAGTCTTGTGTAGGTTTTAGCTAGTAGTCTACTGTACATATTTGGTGTACGTCTTAAGGTTGTAGTCTTGTGGAAGTCTGTCGGTAGTAACTCTTTGTAAGACTGTTCTGTAAGGCTTTATGTTGTAGTCTTGTGTAGGTTTTAGTTAGTAGTCTACTGTACATATTTGGTGTGAGTGTTAATGTTGTAGTCTTGTGTAGGTCTTAGTTAGTAGTCTACTGTACATATTTGGCGTGAGTGTTAAGGTTGTAGTCTTGTGTAGGTCTTAGTTAGTAGTCTACTGTACATATTTGGTGTGAGTGTTAATGTTGTAGTCTTGTGTAGGTTTTAGCTAGTAGTCTACTGTACATATTTGGTGTACGTCTTAAGGTTGTAGTCTTGTGGAAGTCTGTCGGTAGTAACTCTTTGTAAGACTGTTCTGTAAGGCTTTATGTTGTAGTCTTGTGTAGGTTTTAGTTAGTAGTCTACTGTACATATTTGGTGTGAGTGTTAATGTTGTAGTCTTGTGTAGGTCTTAGTTAGTAGTCTACTGTACATATTTGGCGTGAGTGTTAAGGTTGTAGTCTTGTGTAGGTCTTAGTTAGTAGTCTACTGTACATATTTGTTGTGAGTCTTAAGGTTGTAGTCTTGTGTAAGTCTGTCGGTAGTAGCCCTTTGTAAGACTTTTCTGTAAGGCTTAATGTTGTAGTCTTGTGTAGGTTTTAGTTAGTAGTCCACTGTACATATTTGGTGTGAGTAGCCCTTTGTAAGACTGTTCTGTAAGGCTTAATGTTGTAGTCTTGTGTAGGTTTTAGCGAGTAGTCTAATGTACATATTTGTTTTAAGTCTTAAGGTTGTAGTCTTGTGTAAGTCTGTCGGTAGTAGCCCTTTGTAAGACTTGTCTGTAAGGTTTAATGTTGTAGTCTTGTGTAGGTCTTAGTTAGTAGTCTACTGTACATATTTGGCGTGAGTGTTAGGGTTGTAGTCTTGTGTAGGTCTTAGTTAGTAGTCTACTGTACATATTTGTTGTGAGTCTTAATGTTGTAGTCTTGTGTAGGTCTTAGTTAGTAGTCTACTGTACATATTTGGTGTGAGTGTTAATGTTGTAGTCTTGTGTAGGTCTTAGTTAGTAGTCTACTGTACATATTTGGTGTGAGTCTTAAGGTTGTAGTCTTGTGTAAGTCTGTCGGTAGTAGCCCTTTGTAAGACTTTTCTGTAAGGCTTAATGTTGTAGTCTTGTGTAGGTTTTAGTTAGTAGTCTACTGTACATATTTGGTGTGAGTAGCCCTTTGTAAGACTGTTCTGTAAGGCTTAATGTTGTAGTCTTGTGTAGGTTTTAGCGAGTAGTCTAATGTACATATTTGTTTTAAGTCTTAAGGTTGTAGTCTTGTGTAAGTCTGTCGGTAGTAGCCCTTTGTAAGACTTGTCTGTAAGGTTTAATGTTGTAGTCTTGTGTAGGTCTTAGTTAGTAGTCTACTGTACATATTTGGCGTGAGTGTTAGGGTTGTAGTCTTGTGTAGGTCTTAGTTAGTAGTCTACTGTACATATTTGGCGTGAGTGTTAGGGTGGTAGTCTTGTGTAGGTCTTAGTTAGTAGTCTACTGTACACATTTGGTGTGAGTGTTAAGGTTGTAGTCTTGTGTAGGTCTTAGTTAGTAGTCTACTGTACATAGTTGGTGTGAGTCTTAAGGTTGTAGTCTGGTGTAAGTCTGTCAGTAGTAGCCCTTTGCAAGACTTTTCTGTAAGGCTTAATGTTGTAGTCTTGTGTAGGTTTTAGTTAGTAGTCTACTGTACATATTTGGTGTGAGTAGCCCTTTGTAAGACTTTTCCGTAAGGCTTAATGTTATAGACTTGTGTAGGTTTTAGCGAGTAGTCTAATGTACATATTTGTTTTAAGTCTTAAGGTTGTAGTCTTCTGTAATTCTGTCGGTAGTAGCCCTTTGTAAGACTGTTCTGTAAGGTTTAATGTTGTAGTCTTGTGTAAGTCTTAGTTAGTAGTCTACTGTACATATTTGTTGTGAGTCTTAAGGTTGTAGTCCTGTGTAAGTCGGTCGGTAGTCGCCCTTTGTAAGACTTTTCTGTAAAGCCTAATGTTGTAGTCTTGTGTAAGTCTTAGTTAGTAGTCTACTGTACATATTTGGTGTGAGTCTTAAGGTTGTAGTCTGGTGTAAGTCTGTCGGTAGTAGCCCTTTGTAAGACTTTTCTGTAAGGCTTAATATTGTAGTCTTGTGTAGGTTTCAGTTAGTAGTCTACTGTACATATTTGGTGTGAGTAGCCCTTTGTAATACTGTTCTGTAAGACTTAATGTCGTAGTCTTGTGTAGGTTTTAGCTAGTAGTCTACTGTCCATATTTGGTGTACGTCTTAAGGTTGTAGTCTTGTGGAAGTCTGTCGGTAGTAGCCCTTTGTAAGACTTTTCTGTAAGGTTTAATGTTGTAGTCTTGTGTAGGTCTTACTTAGTAGTCTACTGTACATATTTGGCGTGAGTGTTAGGGTTGTGGTCTTGTGTAGATCTTAGTTATTAGTCTACTGTACACATTTGGTGTGAGTGTTAAGGTTGTAGTCTTGTGTAGGTCTTAGTTAGTAGTCTACTGTGCATATTTGTTGTAAGTCTTAAGGTTGTAGTCTTGTGTAATTCTGTTGGTAGTAGCCCTTTGTAAGACTGTTCTGTAAGGTTTAATGTTGTAGTCTTGTGTAAGTCTTAGTTAGTAGTCTACTGTACATATTTGTTGTAAGTCTTAAGGTTGTAGTCTTGTGTAATTATGTCGGTAGTAGCCCTTTGTCAGACTTTTTTTGTAAAGCCTAATGTTGTAGTCTTGTGTAGGTCTTAGTTAGTAGTCTACTGCACATATTTGGTGTGAGTCTTAAGGTTGTAGTCTTGTGTAAGTCTGTCGGTAGTAGCCCTTTGTAAGACTTTTCTGTAAGGCTTAATGTTGTAGTCTTGTGTAGGTTTTAGTTAGTAGTCTACTGTACATATTTGTTTTAAGTCTTAAGGTTGTAGTCTTGTGTAAGTCTGTCGGTAGTAGCCCTTTGTAAGACTGTTCTGTAAGGTTTAATGCTGTAGTCTTGTGTAAGTCTTAGTTAGTAGTCTACTGTACATATTTGTTGTGAGTGTTAGGGTTGTAGTCTTGTGTAGGTCTTAGTTAGTAGTCTACTGTACATAGTTGGTGTGAGTGTTAAGGTTGTAGTCTTGTGTAGGTCTTAGTTAGTAGTCTACTGTACATATTTGTTGTAAGTCTTAAGGTTGTAGTCTTGTGTAATTCTGTCAGTAGTAGCCCTTTGTAAGACTGTTCTGTAAGGTTTAATGTTGTAGTCTTGTGTAAGTCTTAGTTAGTGGTCTACTGTACATATTTGGTGTGAGTCTTAAGGTTGTAGTCTTGTGTAAGTCGGTTGGTAGTAGCCCTTTGTAAGACTTTTCTGTAAAGCCTAATGTTGTAGTCTTGTGTAGGTCTTAGTTAGTAGTCTACTGCACTTATTTGTTGTATGTCTTAAGGTTGTAGTCTTGTGTAAGTCTGTCAATGGTAGTCTTTTGTAAGACTTTTCTGTAAGGCTTAATGTTGTAGTCTTGTGTAGGTTTTAGTTAGTAGTCTACTGTACATATTTGGTGTACATCTTAAGGTTTTAGTCTTGTGTAAGTCTGTCGGTAGTAGGCTTTTGTAAGACTGTTATGTATGTCTTTAGGTACTAGTCTTGAGTAAGTCTTAAGGTGGCAATCTTATATAAGTCTTTAGGTAGTAGTCTTACATAAGTCTTTTGGGTTAATCTTTAGGTTGTAGTTTTGTGTAAGTTTTTAGGTAGTAGTTTTAAGGTTACAGTGCTATGTAAATCTTTAGGTAGTAGTCTTATGTAAGACGTTCGGGTAACTCTTTAGGTTGTAGTTTTGCGTAAGTCTTCAGGTAGTGGTCTTATGTATGTTGTTAGGTAGTAGTCTTAAGGTTGCAGTCTTATGTAGTTCTTTAGGTACTAGTCTTGAGTAAGTCTTAAGGTGGCAATCTTATGTAAGTCTTTAGGTAGTAGTCTTTAGGTAGTAGTCTTACGTAAGTCGTTTGGGTAAATCTTTAGGTTGTAGTCTTGTGTAAGTCTTTAGGTAGTGGTCTTTTGTAGGTTTTTAGGTAGTAGTCTTAAGGTTGCAGTCTTATGTAGGTCTTAAGGTACTAGTCTTGAGTAAGTCTTAAGGTGGCAATCTTATGTAAGTCTTTAGGTAGTGGTCTTTTGTAGGTTTTTAGGTAGTAGTCTTAACGTTGCAGTCTTATGCAAGTCTTTAGGTACTAGTCTTTACTAAGTCTTAAGGTGGCAGTCTTATGCAAGTCTTTAGGTGGTAGTCTTATGTAAGTCATTTGGGTAAATCTTTAGGTTTTAGTTTTGTGTAAGTCTTTAGGTAGTGGTCTTATGTTAGTTTTTAGGTAGTCGTCTTAAGGTTGCAGTCTTATGTGTGTATTTAGTTTCTAGTCTTGAGTAAGTCTTAAGGTGGCAATCTTATGTAAGTCTTTAGGTAGTAGTCTTACGTAAGTTGTTTGGGTAAATCTTTAGGTTGTAGTTTTGTGTAAGTCTTTAGGTAATGGTCTTATGTTAGTTTTTAGGTAGTCGTCTTAAGGTTGCAGTCTTATGTGTGTATTTAGTTTCTAGTCTTGAGTAAGTCTTAAGGTGGCAATCTTATGCAAGTCTTTAGGTAGTAGTCTTACGTAAGGCATTTGGGTAAATCTTTAGGTAGTAGTCTTACTTAAGTTGTTTGGGTAACTCTTTAGGTTGTAGTTTTGTGTAAGTCTCTAGGTAGTGGTCTTATGTAAGTTTTTAGGTAGTAGTCTTAAGGTTGCAGTCTTATGTCTTTAGGTACTAGTCTTGAGTAAGTCTTAAGGTGGCAATCTTATGCAAGTCTTTAGGTAGTAGTCTTACGTAAGTCGTTCGGATAACTCTTTAGGTTGTAGTTTTGTGTAAGCTTTTAGGTAGTAGTCTTAAGGTTGCAGTGTTATGTTAATCTTTAGGTAGTAGTCTTGAGTAAGTCTCAAGGTTGCAGTCTTATGTACGTCTTCAGGTACAAGTCTTACGTAAGTTGTTTGTGTAAATCTTTAGGTTGTAGTTTTGTGTAAGTCTTTAGGTAGTGGTCTTATGTAAGTTTTTAGGTAGTAGTCTTAAGGTTGCAGTCTTATGTATGTCTATAGGTACTGGTCTTGAGTAAGTCTTAAGGTGGCAATCTTATGTAAGTCTTTAGGTAGTTGTCTTACGTAAGTCGTTTGGGTAAATCTTTAGGTTGTAGTTTTGTGTAAGTCTTTAGGTAGTGGTCTTATGTAAGTTTTTAGGTAGTAGTCTTAAGGTTGCAGTCTTATGTATGTCTATAGGTACTGGTCTTGAGTAAGTCTTAAGGTGGCAATCTTATGTAAGTCTTTAGGTAGTTGTCTTACGTAAGTCGTTTGGGTAAATCTTTAGGTTGTAGTTTTGTGTAAGTCTTTAGGTAGTGGTCTTTTGTAAGTTTTTAGATAGTAGTCTTAAGGTTGCAGTCTTATGTAGGTCTTAAGGTACTAGTCTTGAGTAAGTCTTAAGGTGGCAATCTTATTTAAGTCTTCAGGTACAAGTCTTACGTAAGTTGTTTGGGTAAATCTTTAGGTTGTAGTCTTGTGTAAGTCTTTAGGTAGTGGTCTTTTGTAGGTTTTTAGGTAGTAGTCTTAAGGTTGCAGTCTTATATAAGTCTTTAGGTACTAGTCTTGAGTAAGTCTTAAGGTGGCAGTCTTATGCAAGTCTTTAGGTAGTAGTCTTATGTAAGTCATTTGGGTAAATATTTAGGTTGTAGTTTTGTGTAAGTCTTTAAGTAGTGGTCTTATGTTAGTTTTTAGGTAGTCGTCTTAAGGTTACAGTCTTATGTATGTATTTAGTTTCTAGTCTTGAGTAAGTCTTAAGGTGGCAATCTTATGTAAGTCTTTAGGTAGTAGTCTTACGTAAGTCGTTTGGGTAAATCTTTAGGTTGTAGTTTTGTGTAAGTCTTTAGGTAGTGGTCTTTTGTAAGTTTTTAGGTAGTAGTCTTAAGGTTGCAGTCTTATGTAGGTCTTAAGGTACTAGTCTTGAGTAAGTCTTAAGGTGGCAATCTTATTTAAGTCTTCAGGTACAAGTCTTACGTAAGTTGTTTGGGTAAATCTTTAGGTTGTAGTCTTGTGTAAGTCTTTAGGTAGTGGTCTTTTGTAGGTTTTTAGGTAGTAGTCTTAAGGTTGCAGTCTTATATAAGTCTTTAGGTACTAGTCTTGAGTAAGTCTTAAGGTGGCAGTCTTATGCAAGTCTTTAGGTAGTAGTCTTATGTAAGTCATTTGGGTAAATATTTAGGTTGTAGTTTTGTGTAAGTCTTTAAGTAGTGGTCTTATGTTAGTTTTTAGGTAGTCGTCTTAAGGTTACAGTCTTATGTATGTATTTAGTTTCTAGTCTTGAGTAAGTCTTAAGGTGGCAATCTTATGTAAGTCTTTAGGTAGTAGTCTTACGTAAGGCGTTTGGGTAAATCTTTAGGTAGTAGTCTTACTTAAGTTGTTTGGGTAACTCTTTAGGTTGTAGTTTTGTGTAAGTCTCTAGGTAGTGGTCTTATGTAAGTTTTTAGGTAGTAGTCTTAAGGTTGCAGTCTTATGTCTTTAGGTACTAGTCTTGAGTTAGTCTAAAGGTAGCAATCTTATGCAAGTCTTTAGGTAGTAGTCTTACGTAAGTCGTTTGGATGACTCTTTAGGTTGTAGTTTTGTGTAAGTTTTTAGGTAGTAGTCTTAAGGTTGCAGTGTTATGTTAATCTTTAGGTAGTAGTCTTGAGTATGTCTCAAGGTTGCAGTCTTATGTAAGTCTTCAGGTACCAGTCTTACGTAAGTTGTTTGTGTAAATCTTTAGGTTGTAGTTTTGTGTAAGTCTTTAGGTAGTGGTCTTATGTAAGTTTTTAGGTAGTCGTCTTAAGGTTGCAGTCTTATGTATGTCTTTAGGTACTAGTCTTGAGTAAGTCTTAAAGTGGCAATCTTATGTAAGTCTTTAGGTAGTAGTCTTACGTAAGTTGTTTGGGTAAATCTTTAGGTTGTAGTCTTGTGTAAGTCTTTAGGTTATGGTCTTTTGTAGGTTTTTAGGTAGTCGTCTTAAGGTTGCAGTCTTATGTATGTATTTAGTTTCTAGTCTTGAGTAAGTCTTAAGGTGGCAATCTTATGTAAGTCTTTAGGTAGTAGTCTTACGTAAGGCGTTTGGGTAAATCTTTAGGTTGTAGTTTTGTGTAAGTCTCTAGGTAGTGGTTTTATGTACATTTTTAGGTAGTAGTCTTAAGGTTGCAGTCTTATGTCTTTAGGTACTAGTCTTGAGTAAGTCTAAAGGTGGCAATCTTATGCAAGTCTTTAGGTAGTAGTCTTACGTAAGTCATTCGGATAACTCTTTAGGTTGTAGTTTTGTGTAAGCTTTTAGGTAGTAGTCTTAAGGTTGCAGTCTTATGTACGTCTTCAGGTACAAGTCTTACGTAAGTCGTTTGTGTAAATCTTTAGGTTGTAGTTTTGTGTAAGTCTTTAGGTAGTGGTCTTATGTAAGTTTTTAGGTAGTCGTCTTCAGGTTGCAGTCTTATGTATGTCTTTAGGTACTAGTCTTGAGTAAGTCTTAAGGTGGCAATCTTATGTAAGTCTTTAGGTAGTAGTCTTTAGGTAGTAGTCTTTAGGTAGTAGTCTTACGTAAGTCGTTTGGGAAAATCTTTAGGTTGTAGTCTTGTGTAAGTCTTTAGGTAGTGGTCTTTTGTAAATTTTTAGGTAGTAGTCTTAAGGTTGCAGTCTTATGTAGGTCTTAAGGTACTAGTCTTGAGTAAGTCTTAAGGTGGCAATCTTATGTAAGTCTTTAGGTAGTGGTCTTTTGTAGGTTTTTAGGTAGTAGTCTTAACGTTGCAGTCTTATGCAAGTCTTTAGGTACTAGTCTTGGCGAAGTCTTAAGGTTGCAGTCTTATGCAAGTCTTTAGGTAGTAGTCTTATGTAAGTAATTTGGGTAAATCTTTAGGTTGTAGTTTTGTGCAAGTCTTTAGGTAGTGGTCTTATGTTGGTTTTTAGGTAGTCGTTTTAAGGTTGCAGTCTTATGTATGTATTTAGTTTCTAGTCTTGACTAAGTCTTAAGGTGGCAATCTTATGTAAGTCTTTAGGTAGTAGTCTTACGTAAGTTGTTTGGGTAAATCTTTAGGTTGTAGTCTTGTGTAAGTCTTTAGTTAGTGGTCTTATGTTAGTTTTTAGGTAGTAGTCTTAAGGTTGCAGTCTTATGTATGTATTTAGTTTCTAGTCTTGAGTAAGTCTTAAGGTGGCAATCTTATGTAAGTCTTTACGTAGTAGTCTTACGTAAGTTGTTTGGGTAAATCTTTAGGTTGTAGTCTTGTGTAAGTCTTTAGGTAGTGGTCTTTTGTAGGTTTTTAGGTAGTAGTCTTAAGGTTGCAGTCTTATGTAAGTCTTTAGGTAGTAGTCTTACGTAAGTCGTTTGGGTAAATCTTTAGGTTGTAGTTTTGTGTAAGTCTTTAGGTAGTGGTCTTATGTAAGTTTTTAGGTAGTAGTCTTAAGGTTGCAGTCTTATCTATGTCTTTAGGTACTAGTCTTGAGTAAGTCTTAAGGTGGCAATCTTATGGAAGTCTTTACGTAGTAGTCTTACGTAAGTCGTTTGGGTAAATCTTTAGGTTGTAGTCTTGTGTAAGTCTTTAGGTAGTGGTCTTATGTAAGTTTTTAGGTAGTAGTCTTAAGGTTGCAGTCTTATGTCTTTAGGTACTAGTCTTGAGTAAGTCTAAAGGTGACAATCTTATGCAAGTTTTTAGGTAGTAGTCTTACGTAAGTCGTTTGGATAACTCTTTAGGTTGTAGTTTTGTGTAAGCTTTTAGGTAGGAGTCTTAAGGTTGCAGTGATATGTTAATCTTTAGGTAGTAGTCTTGAGTAAGTCTCAAGGTTGTAGTCTTATGTAAGTGTTCAGGTACAAGTCTTACGTAAGTTGTTTGTGTAAATCTTTAGGTTGTAGTTTTGTGTAAGTCTTTAGGTAGTAGTCTTATGTAAGTTTTTAGGTAGTAGTCTTAAGGTTGCAGTCTTATGTATGTCTTTAGGTACTAGTCTTGAGTAAGTCTTAAGGTGGCAATCTTATGTAAGTCTTTAGGTAGTAGTCTTACGTAAGTTGTTTGGGTAAATCTTTAGGTTTTAGTCTTGTGTAAGTCTTTAGGTAGTGGTCTTTTGTAGGTTTTTAGGTAGTAGTCTTAAGGTTGCAGTCTTATGTATGTATTTAGGTACTAGTCTTTAATTAGTCTTAAAGTGGCAATCTTATGTAAGTCTTTAGGTAGTAGTCTTACGTAAGTCGTTCGGATAACTCTTTAGGTTGTAGTTTTGTGTAAGCTTTTAGGTAGTAGTCTTAAGGTTGCAGTGTTATGTTAATCTTTAGGTAGTAGTCTTGAGTAAGTCTCAAGGTTGCAGTCTTATGTACGTCTTCAGGTACAAGTCTTACGTAAGTTGTTTGTGTAAATCTTTAGGTTGTAGTTTTGTGTAAGTCTTTAGGTAGTGGTCTTATGTAAGTTTTTAGGTAGTAGTCTTAAGGTTGCAGTCTTATGTATGTCTATAGGTACTGGTCTTGAGTAAGTCTTAAGGTGGCAATCTTATGTAAGTCTTTAGGTAGTTGTCTTACGTAAGTCGTTTGGGTAAATCTTTAGGTTGTAGTTTTGTGTAAGTCTTTAGGTAGTGGTCTTATGTAAGTTTTTAGGTAGTAGTCTTAAGGTTGCAGTCTTATGTATGTCTATAGGTACTGGTCTTGAGTAAGTCTTAAGGTGGCAATCTTATGTAAGTCTTTAGGTAGTTGTCTTACGTAAGTCGTTTGGGTAAATCTTTAGGTTGTAGTTTTGTGTAAGTCTTTAGGTAGTGGTCTTTTGTAAGTTTTTAGATAGTAGTCTTAAGGTTGCAGTCTTATGTAGGTCTTAAGGTACTAGTCTTGAGTAAGTCTTAAGGTGGCAATCTTATTTAAGTCTTCAGGTACAAGTCTTACGTAAGTTGTTTGGGTAAATCTTTAGGTTGTAGTCTTGTGTAAGTCTTTAGGTAGTGGTCTTTTGTAGGTTTTTAGGTAGTAGTCTTAAGGTTGCAGTCTTATATAAGTCTTTAGGTACTAGTCTTGAGTAAGTCTTAAGGTGGCAGTCTTATGCAAGTCTTTAGGTAGTAGTCTTATGTAAGTCATTTGGGTAAATATTTAGGTTGTAGTTTTGTGTAAGTCTTTAAGTAGTGGTCTTATGTTAGTTTTTAGGTAGTCGTCTTAAGGTTACAGTCTTATGTATGTATTTAGTTTCTAGTCTTGAGTAAGTCTTAAGGTGGCAATCTTATGTAAGTCTTTAGGTAGTAGTCTTACGTAAGTCGTTTGGGTAAATCTTTAGGTTGTAGTTTTGTGTAAGTCTTTAGGTAGTGGTCTTTTGTAAGTTTTTAGGTAGTAGTCTTAAGGTTGCAGTCTTATGTAGGTCTTAAGGTACTAGTCTTGAGTAAGTCTTAAGGTGGCAATCTTATTTAAGTCTTCAGGTACAAGTCTTACGTAAGTTGTTTGGGTAAATCTTTAGGTTGTAGTCTTGTGTAAGTCTTTAGGTAGTGGTCTTTTGTAGGTTTTTAGGTAGTAGTCTTAAGGTTGCAGTCTTATATAAGTCTTTAGGTACTAGTCTTGAGTAAGTCTTAAGGTGGCAGTCTTATGCAAGTCTTTAGGTAGTAGTCTTATGTAAGTCATTTGGGTAAATATTTAGGTTGTAGTTTTGTGTAAGTCTTTAAGTAGTGGTCTTATGTTAGTTTTTAGGTAGTCGTCTTAAGGTTACAGTCTTATGTATGTATTTAGTTTCTAGTCTTGAGTAAGTCTTAAGGTGGCAATCTTATGTAAGTCTTTAGGTAGTAGTCTTACGTAAGGCGTTTGGGTAAATCTTTAGGTAGTAGTCTTACTTAAGTTGTTTGGGTAACTCTTTAGGTTGTAGTTTTGTGTAAGTCTCTAGGTAGTGGTCTTATGTAAGTTTTTAGGTAGTAGTCTTAAGGTTGCAGTCTTATGTCTTTAGGTACTAGTCTTGAGTTAGTCTAAAGGTAGCAATCTTATGCAAGTCTTTAGGTAGTAGTCTTACGTAAGTCGTTTGGATGACTCTTTAGGTTGTAGTTTTGTGTAAGTTTTTAGGTAGTAGTCTTAAGGTTGCAGTGTTATGTTAATCTTTAGGTAGTAGTCTTGAGTATGTCTCAAGGTTGCAGTCTTATGTAAGTCTTCAGGTACCAGTCTTACGTAAGTTGTTTGTGTAAATCTTTAGGTTGTAGTTTTGTGTAAGTCTTTAGGTAGTGGTCTTATGTAAGTTTTTAGGTAGTCGTCTTAAGGTTGCAGTCTTATGTATGTCTTTAGGTACTAGTCTTGAGTAAGTCTTAAAGTGGCAATCTTATGTAAGTCTTTAGGTAGTAGTCTTACGTAAGTTGTTTGGGTAAATCTTTAGGTTGTAGTCTTGTGTAAGTCTTTAGGTTATGGTCTTTTGTAGGTTTTTAGGTAGTCGTCTTAAGGTTGCAGTCTTATGTATGTATTTAGTTTCTAGTCTTGAGTAAGTCTTAAGGTGGCAATCTTATGTAAGTCTTTAGGTAGTAGTCTTACGTAAGGCGTTTGGGTAAATCTTTAGGTTGTAGTTTTGTGTAAGTCTCTAGGTAGTGGTTTTATGTACATTTTTAGGTAGTAGTCTTAAGGTTGCAGTCTTATGTCTTTAGGTACTAGTCTTGAGTAAGTCTAAAGGTGGCAATCTTATGCAAGTCTTTAGGTAGTAGTCTTACGTAAGTCATTCGGATAACTCTTTAGGTTGTAGTTTTGTGTAAGCTTTTAGGTAGTAGTCTTAAGGTTGCAGTCTTATGTACGTCTTCAGGTACAAGTCT
Source organism: Nerophis lumbriciformis (assembly GCF_033978685.3). Classification (NCBI taxonomy): domain Eukaryota; kingdom Metazoa; phylum Chordata; class Actinopteri; order Syngnathiformes; family Syngnathidae; genus Nerophis; species Nerophis lumbriciformis. The sequence goes on along the minus strand of NC_084555.2, from coordinate 51,348,146 downwards.
TACGTAAGTCGTTTGTGTAAATCTTTAGGTTGTAGTTTTGTGTAAGTCTTTAGGTAGTGGTCTTATGTAAGTTTTTAGGTAGTCGTCTTCAGGTTGCAGTCTTATGTATGTCTTAAGGTACTAGTCTTGAGTAAGTCTTAAGGTGGCAATCTTATGTAAGTCTTTAGGTAGTGGTCTTTTGTAGGTTTTTAGGTAGTAGTCTTAACGTTGCAGTCTTATGCAAGTCTTTAGGTACTAGTCTTACGTAAGTCATTCGGATAACTCTTTAGGTTGTAGTTTTGTGTAAGCTTTTAGGTAGTAGTCTTAAGGTTGCAGTCTTATGTACGTCTTCAGGTACAAGTCTTACGTAAGTCGTTTGTGTAAATCTTTAGGTTGTAGTTTTGTGTAAGTCTTTAGGTAGTGGTCTTATGTAAATTTTTAGGTAGTAGTCTTAAGGTTGCAGTCTTATGTAGGTCTTAAGGTACTAGTCTTGAGTAAGTCTTAAGGTGGCAATCTTATGTAAGTCTTTAGGTAGTGGTCTTTTGTAGGTTTTTAGGTAGTAGTCTTAACGTTGCAGTCTTATGCAAGTCTTTAGGTACTAGTCTTGGCGAAGTCTTAAGGTTGCAGTCTTATGCAAGTCTTTAGGTAGTAGTCTTATGTAAGTAATTTGGGTAAATCTTTAGGTTGTAGTTTTGTGCAAGTCTTTAGGTAGTGGTCTTATGTTGGTTTTTAGGTAGTCGTTTTAAGGTTGCAGTCTTATGTATGTATTTAGTTTCTAGTCTTGACTAAGTCTTAAGGTGGCAATCTTATGTAAGTCTTTAGGTAGTAGTCTTACGTAAGTTGTTTGGGTAAATCTTTAGGTTGTAGTCTTGTGTAAGTCTTTAGTTAGTGGTCTTATGTTAGTTTTTAGGTAGTAGTCTTAAGGTTGCAGTCTTATGTATGTATTTAGTTTCTAGTCTTGAGTAAGTCTTAAGGTGGCAATCTTATGTAAGTCTTTACGTAGTAGTCTTACGTAAGTTGTTTGGGTAAATCTTTAGGTTGTAGTCTTGTGTAAGTCTTTAGGTAGTGGTCTTTTGTAGGTTTTTAGGTAGTAGTCTTAAGGTTGCAGTCTTATGTAAGTCTTTAGGTAGTAGTCTTACGTAAGTCGTTTGGGTAAATCTTTAGGTTGTAGTTTTGTGTAAGTCTTTAGGTAGTGGTCTTATGTAAGTTTTTAGGTAGTAGTCTTAAGGTTGCAGTCTTATCTATGTCTTTAGGTACTAGTCTTGAGTAAGTCTTAAGGTGGCAATCTTATGGAAGTCTTTACGTAGTAGTCTTACGTAAGTCGTTTGGGTAAATCTTTAGGTTGTAGTCTTGTGTAAGTCTTTAGGTAGTGGTCTTATGTAAGTTTTTAGGTAGTAGTCTTAAGGTTGCAGTCTTATGTCTTTAGGTACTAGTCTTGAGTAAGTCTAAAGGTGACAATCTTATGCAAGTTTTTAGGTAGTAGTCTTACGTAAGTCGTTTGGATAACTCTTTAGGTTGTAGTTTTGTGTAAGCTTTTAGGTAGGAGTCTTAAGGTTGCAGTGATATGTTAATCTTTAGGTAGTAGTCTTGAGTAAGTCTCAAGGTTGTAGTCTTATGTAAGTGTTCAGGTACAAGTCTTACGTAAGTTGTTTGTGTAAATCTTTAGGTTGTAGTTTTGTGTAAGTCTTTAGGTAGTAGTCTTATGTAAGTTTTTAGGTAGTAGTCTTAAGGTTGCAGTCTTATGTATGTCTTTAGGTACTAGTCTTGAGTAAGTCTTAAGGTGGCAATCTTATGTAAGTCTTTAGGTAGTAGTCTTACGTAAGTTGTTTGGGTAAATCTTTAGGTTTTAGTCTTGTGTAAGTCTTTAGGTAGTGGTCTTTTGTAGGTTTTTAGGTAGTAGTCTTAAGGTTGCAGTCTTATGTATGTATTTAGGTACTAGTCTTTAATTAGTCTTAAAGTGGCAATCTTATGTAAGTCTTTAGGTAGTAGTCTTACGTAAGTTGTTTGGGTAAATCTTTAGGTTGTAGTTTTGTGTAAGTCTTTAGGTAGTCGTCTTATGTAAGTTTTTAGGTAGTAGTCTTAATGTTGCAGTCTTATGTAAGACTTTAGGTACTAGTCTTGAGTAAGTCTTAAGGTGGCAATCTTATGTAAGTCTTTAGGCAGTAGTCATACGTAAGTCGTTTGGGTAAATCTTTAGGTTGTAGTTTTGTGTAAGTCTTTAGGTAGTGGTCTTATGTAAGTTTTTAGGTAGTAGTCTTAAGGTTGCAGTCTTATGTAAGTCTTTAGCTACTAGTCTTGAGTAAGTCTTAAGGTGGCAATCTTATGTAAGTCTTTAGGTAGTAGTCTTACGTAAGTCGTTTTTAGGTTGTAGTTTTGTGTAAGTTTTTAGGTAGTGGTCTTAGTGTTATATAGTTTTATGTAAATCTTTAGGTCGTAGTCTTGAGTAAGTCTTAAGGTTGCGGTCTTATGTAAGTCTTCAGGTACTAGTCTTACTTAAGTTGTTTGTGTAAATCTGTGGGTTGTAGTTTTGTGTAAGTTTTTAGGTAGTAGTCCTGTGTAAGTCTTTGGGTTGTACTTTTACTTTCTACTAGTCAGACCGGGATTTTGGTGTGTGTTGATGACATTTTTCACTTTGACTGTCTACGTTTTTTTTATTTCACCGCGGTCAGGTGACGTTTCTGAAGAAGACTACAGACTTTGATTGATTGATTGATTGATTGATTGATTGATTGATTGATTGAAAGTTGTATTAGTAGGTTGCACAGTACAGTACATATTCCGTACAATTGACCACTAAATGGTAACACCCCAATAAGTTTTTCAACTTTTTTAAGTCGGAGATCCACGTTAATCAATTCATAGACGACAGTCGAAGTGAAGTGAATTATATTTATATAGCGCATTTCTCTAGTGACTCAGAGCGCTTTTACATAGTGAAAGGCAACATCTAAGTGACATTTAAAGCAGTGTGAGTGACACTGGGAGCAAGTGGGTCAAGTGTCTCGCCCAAGGACACAACGGCAGTGACTAGGATGGCGGAAGCGGGGATCGAACCTGGAACCCTCAAGTTGAAACATGTCGAGGTAAAAAAAAAGAAGAAAAGACATCTGCACACTCAATCTGGTCTGATTAGAAGAAAGTAAAACTACATTCAACAAGAAGACACA
>NC_084555.2:51337500-51340000 GCF_033978685.3 Nerophis lumbriciformis | reverse complement strand
TAGTCCCAAGTGTCCCAATACTTTTGTCCAGTTTTAGTCCCAAGTGTCCCAATACTTTTGTCCAGTGTAGGTGTCCCAATACTTTTGTCAAGTGGTAGTCCCAAGTGTCCCAATACTTTTGTCCAGTTTTAGTCCCAAGTGTCCCAAGACTTTTGTGAAGTTGTAGTCCTAAGTGTCCCAATACTTTTGTCCAGTTTTAGTCCCAAGTGTCCCAATACTTTTGTCCAGTTTTAGTCCCAAGTGTCCCAATACTTTTGTCCAGTGTAGGTGTCCCAATACCTTTGTCAAGTGGTAGTCCCAAGTGTCCCAATACTTTTGTCCAGTTTTAGTCCCAAGTGTCCCAATACTTTTGTCCAGTTTTAGTCCCAAGTGTCCCAATACTTTTGTCCAGTGTAGGTGTCCCAATACTTTTGTCAAGTGGTAGTCCCAAGTGTCCCAATACCTTTGTCCAGTTTTAGTCCCAAGTGTCCCAATACTTTTGTCCAGTGTAGGTGTCCCAATACTTTTGTCAAGTGGTAGTCCCAAGTGTCCCAATACCTTTGTCCAGTTTTAGTCCCAAGTGTCCCAATACTTTTGTCCAGTGTAGGTGTCCCAATACTTTTGTCAAGTGGTAGTCCCAAGTGTCCCAATACTTTTGTCCAGTTTTAGTCCCAAGTGTCCCAATACTTTTGTCCAGTTTTAGTCCCAAGTGTCCCAAGACTTTTGTGAAGTTGTAGTCCTAAGTGTCCCAATAGTTTTGTCCAGTGTAAGTGTCCCACTACTTTTGTCCAGTTGCCCAATACTTTTGTGCAGTGGTAGGCGACACTTTGGACTACAACTTGACATAAGTATTGGGCCACTTGGGACTAAAATTGGACAAAAGTATTGGGACACTTAGGACTACAACTTGACAAAAGTTTTGGGCCACTTGGGACTAAAACTTGACAAAAGTATTGGGACACTTGACTACAACTTGACATAAGTATTGGGACACTTCGGATTACCACTGGACAAAAGTATTGGGACACTTAGGACTAAAACTGGACAAAAGTATTGGGACACTTAGGACTAAAACTGGACAAAAGTATTGGGACACTTAGGACTAAAACTGGACAAAAGTATTGGGACACTTACGACGAATACTGGACAAAAGTATTGGGACACTTCGCACTAAAAGTAGACTTAAGTATTGGGACACTTAGGACTACCACTGGACACAAGTATTGAGACACTTACACTGGACAAAAGTATTGGGACACTTGGGACTAAAACTTGACAAAAGTATTGGGACACTTAGGACTAGCACCTGCCAAATACGCGGGCCCGACCAATGCTGCTTGCAGCTTTAATTAACTTAGAATTTCATGGCTGCAACACGTGCCAAAGTAGTTGGGAAAGGGCATGTTCAACACTGTGTTACATGGCCTTTCCTTTTAACAACACTCAGTAAACGTTTGGGAACTGAGGAGACACATTTTTGAAGCTTCTCAAGAAAAGTGTCAGGACTTGGACTATGGCGTGATTTGTTCTCCCGTGGTGCAAATGAACATTTGGACCAGACATGGCGTGAAGGTGAAGACATATTTAATTTTACTATAACAAAAAGAACAAACTAAAGGCGCGCACAAGGCGGAAGTACAAACTTGACAAATGAAACCAATACTTGCACGTGGGCAAAAAACTAAGGACATGAACAAAAGTCGCTAACTGTGGCATGAATCGAAAAAACTTACTTGGACAGGGCATGAAGTACGCAGAGGTAAACAGAGTGACGGGTATGATGTCGCCAGAACGACAAACTGAAAACAATGAACTTAAATACTAGTGACATGATTAGTGAAAACAGGTGCGTGACTCAAAACGTGAAACAGGTGCGTGACATGACCGGTGAAAACTAATGGGTTGCTATGGTGACAAACAAGAGTGCACAATGAGTCCAAACATGGAACAGGTGAAACTAATGGGACAAGGGAGTGAAAAGCCAGAAACTAAAGAGTCCAATAACCACCCTAACCCTAACCCTAACGCTAAATAAGAGTTGACTCTTAACCCTAACACTAACACTAACCCTAACCCTAACCCTAACCCTAACCCTAACACTAACCCTAACCCCTAACCTTAACCTTAACCTTAACCCTAACCCTAACTCTAACCCTAACCCTAACCCTAACCCCTAACCCTAACCCTAACCCTAAATCTAACCCTAACCCCAACCCCAACCCTAACCTTAACCCTAACCCAAACCCTAACATAGAAGCGGTCAGGTACTAAACAGATATCATCGTTTTTAAAGGATAAATGGAATAAAAAAATGCTAAATAAGAGTACTAACCCTAACCCTAACCCTAACCCCAACCCCAAACCTAAACCTAACCCTAACCCTAACCAACCATAACCACAACTCCAACCCTAACCCTAACATAGAAGCGGTCAGGTAAAAAACAGATATCATCGTTTTTAAAGGATAAATGGAATAAAAAAATGCTAAATAAGAGTCGAGTCCTAACCCTAACCCTAACCC